>NC_133656.1:165369303-165671142 GCF_009905375.1 Apium graveolens | reverse complement strand
CTGATTTTTTTAATTAATAATTATAGTTAATTAAATAAAAATTAGGCTATTTATAGTAGTAAAATTAATACTCCTAAATAAAATTAAGGCCCTAATTCTACACTTTTTAAAATTAATAAGCCCCTAATTTTATAATTTTTGAATATTAAAATTTAATTTATAAATATTTTATATATGCAATATATATGCCAAAATTTCCCAAAAATTGTGAATAATGCAAAAATACAAAGAAATGGTATAAATAAAAGTCCTATAATTTTATAAAAATAAAAATGTGATTTTTGTGGGGTTTTTAACACCCAATGGGGCCTGGAAAAGTGATTTTTGCAAAACGAGAAAATTTATAAAATACCTAGATGTTCAGAATAATGCAATGGTAAAAGCCGTTTGATGAAAAATAAGGCCCATTATTTTCTTTGAAATACCTGCTTTAAAATCATGGTTCGGGTCATAAAACATTTGAAATGAAAGCTATAAATGAAAAATAAAGTACCTGGAAAATACCTTAAAAATACCTGGACGACACAGAATGCACATAACACATGGCAATTAGGGTTTGACAGATAATTCCACATAAATGACACATTAACACACATAATTTATTATAAATCTGATATAATACAGATATAAATTTCCCAGACATTACATCCTTCCTCCTTAATAGGATTCTGTCCTCCGAATCTTGCTATGAAAACAAATGAGGATATTTCTCTAACATTTCACTCTCAAGTTCCCAGGTTGATTCTTCAAACATAGGGTTTCTCCATAATACTCGCACTAAAGATACAGACTTATTTCTCAACACTTTCTCTCGCCGATCTAAAATTCTTATTGGATGTTCTACAAAAGACAAATCATGTTGGATATCTATCGGTTCATACTCTATTACATGCCTAAAATCATGATAATATCGCTTAAGCATCGACACGTGAAACACATTGTAAAGCTAATTCGTATGCAACTTTTCCCACTTTCTTCAAAATTTCAAATGGTCTGACGTATCGTGGCTTCAATTTACCCTTGTTGCTAAATCTGGTCAATCCTTTCCATGGCGATATTTTGAGTAACACGTGTTCTCCTTCCTGGTAGTCCATATCCTTCCTTGCTTGATCTGCATATTTGCGTTGCCTGTTTTGTGCTGCATCCAATCATTTTCGAATATGTTAGATCACACACACACTGTAGAGGGGGTGAATACAGTGTATAGTACACTCAAATCGAACTTTAAGAACTTAAGTAACAGAAAACAAACTTTATTGAAACAATAAACTCTGTTACAGTATGGAACTGTTACCTCTCAGTGATGAACAATATCACGAGAGCTGCTAGGGTTACAATGAATAATCTTCTCGAATATATGATAACACTTATAGTGTAAACCCTATGTCTGTGTTTATATACTACACAGTTACAAGATAATCGCTAATTGATATGGAATATAATTCTGCTTCCTAAAATATATCAATCAGATATCTTTTCTTCCAAGTATTCCATTCTTCACGGAATTCCTTCTTCATGCATATCTCTTCTTATATTTATCTTGATCTTCTTTCCTTTAATCAGCTACTGTCCTTCTCTGATCGTCCTTCAGCACTTAAGTTCTGATATCTAACTTCTGATGATTATCTCCTGATAACATAAGTACTGATATCCTTAAGTCCTGACTTCCAGTATAAGTACTGATCAACAGTTAAGTACTGATTTATCCTGTTAAGTAAGATCTGAAATCTAAACATAAATTATATTAGCTATGATATTATCAAATATATCTAACAATCTCCCCCAACTTGTAAATTAGCATAATATACAAGTTTAACATATATTTGATGATGTCAAAAACATTAAGTACAAATGCATGAGAATTAGACTAGATAACTACAACTTACAGTCCTTAAAGCTTTACCAATTTCAACTTCTGATAACAACTTTAGTCTGTACAAATATTAAAATTTAAGCAGTTGTAGATCTTCGACTTGGCTTCATCATTTTCTGATCTCTCTGATGTCAGGAGTTGTTCTGAGATAGTTCTTCAACAAACATTTCTCAGCATATCTGAGTTCATCAATCATTCTCCTTTTGGCATCTTTAAGCTCTGCAGTATCTTCACCGGTTTGAAAGATTGCAGCTCTGAGATCATTGATCTTTGATTTTCTCAACTCCTGATCTAGTCTTATGACATAAGCTTTGTCAGACTCCAGATTGAATTCAAGTCCCTTAATACCAATATATGTTCTGATCTGTACAGTATTAGGCTTCATATCAACAATATCACCATTGTGATCTCTGTACTTTGGAACATATGTGCTGTCAGACTTAACAAAATAAAGCCTTTTCTGTCTCTGAATCTGTTCTTTTAAATAGTTTGCAGCAGTCCCTGTTATTCTGTCATCCACTTGAATTAAGAAAAGTACATGCTCCAATTCTTCAAAATACTTCAATGGAATGGCATTTTGTCTTATATGATAAACCCTACCATCTGTCATGAAATACAACATGATGTATTCTTTCAAGTAGGTATGGTAAACCATCTGTACAGATTCCAGTTAATTCAATCTCTCAGGAGTTGCTCCAATACCTGGTTCACTCAAGGAAGTTGGATCATTGGTAGTGTTGTGTACTCTTCTTTCATCAACACTTCTCAATCCAGTTTTATCTCTTGCTTCCTTTCCAGTAACTACTCTTGCTTCAAAACCACTTGCAGTAGTCTTCAAAGATTGAGTCTGTTTTGCTTTAGTGATTCCTGGTAGGAGTGTCTTTGGTCTATTTTCTGATATCAAGTTAACTTGAGCTGTGTCAGAGGTTACTTGCTTCTTTTGAATATCAGAACTTACAATTTCTTGACTCTGAACAACTTGAGCCATGTCAGAGGTTGTTTTAAGAACTTTTCTTGAAGTCAGAGCAAGATCATCCTTTTTATCAGTAATTTCTTCATCCTCAAGAGGTACATAAACCTTGATAGGTTCACCAACCTTTTCTTTACCCTTAGATCTTGGATCTATCTGTGGTTGTGATCTAGCCAATGTTGCTTCAGTATGTGTCATTTCTTTGATCACAATACCTTTGAGTTTTGGAAGTGGCTTTTTACCAGAAGCTTCAGATTTAGATATTACTTTCTCTGATTTAAGCCTGGCTTCTTCTTCCTTTAAACTTTCCAAGTCCATTCATGGATTTTCTTGAAGAAATAACCGTCTTGACATTTCCTCATCAAGATCTAAAAGTTCATCAGAACTTAACTTTTTACCAGCAGCAGAACTTATTCTTTTCCCAGTATCAGAACTTGTCCTGTGACTAGCTTGTCTTGATGTAAACCTTCTACCTTGACTATGACCGCTACCCATTCCAGAGTATCCTTGGTCATCATTTCCATCATCCTTTCCTTGCAGTGTCTTGTTAGTTTTGCATTTGGACTTAATTACCTTCTCCCCCTTTTTGGCATCAGCAGGTAGTAAAAGAGAGATAAGTAATTCCACTGAGGATTGGATTTCAGTAAGTTGCGATTGCTGAGAAGCTTGATTTGGCAGAATTTCATCAATCTGAGCTTGTTGTTTCTCTTGAGTTTTCTCAATATAAGCAATCCTGTCAATGGTAGGTTGGAAGAACTTTTTCTTATCAATTTTCCAAACTTGTTCCTGTTTGATAAAGTTCTCCTGAATCTTGTGTAGCTCTGCATGAGTAGTTGAATGAAGACCTTGTAGATGTTTAGTACTCAATGCAGTGACTCTAAGCTGGGTTTTAAAATCATCAGAATTTAACATTTCATCAGCTTTAGTCAAGTCCTCAGCAAGATGCTTTTCAGTTGGAACACATGAAACTGAGTTCCATTCCTTAGTCCACTCCTGACCTGCAGGAGTTTCACTCCAAGGTACTGGTGCTTCCCTGGTAATAAACTGCTTAACCAATTCAGACTTAGGAAGAGTCTGTTGAGGAGTATGTCCGGAAGGACCTGCTGCATCAGTATCTACAACATGAGCAGTTGGAGCAGCATCACCAGTATCTCCAGCATGTGCAGCATCAGAACTTACAGAATCAGTATCAACAGTATGAGTAGCAATGGAGGCTTCAGCATCCTCTAATTGCTGATCTTGTTCTAAGTTCTGATCAACAGCCATATCCTGATGCTCACCTAAATTCTGATCATCGGTATCTTGATGCAGAGAAGGTGTTGTTGATAACTCTGGAGTTTGAACAGCATCAGTAACAGGTGTTGTGGAAGGATTATTTGCTGTTGGAGCTTATAAGAGAATTACTGCAGGCACAACCAAGTTTGGAACATCAATATCAGCACTTGTGCCTGGATCAACAGAAGACACAGAGGGTGTGTTAGCCTTTTCAGAAACGGCTTCCTGAGATGGAGTTGATGGAGAAGAAGTGACTGGAGCAAACTCCTTGTCTTGTGAGATCAGAGATTCCTGATCCCCTTCCTTAGCTGCTTCCTCTTCATCATCTGAAACTGGCCTTTTTGCCCTCTGTTTCTTGTATCTCGTTGTTGATTTGGATTCCTTGGGAGTTTCAGGAACTGTCATTCTTCTAAGCCGTTTGAGAAGCCTAGATCCCCCAATTCCAGAATCCTTCTGAGAAGTCACTTTCTCAGCTTCACCTACAACAGGTTCTGAAGAAGGAACCTGTTCCTCAGTATCAGATTCATCTCTCAGTACAGTCCTCCTCCTCTTTTGACGTGTTTGAGGAATAGTTTTTGTTCTCTTTGGCTTAGAGGATGAGGGTTGAACAGTCTGTGAAGTAGAGAGATAGGATTTGAGATATGTCCTGAGGGTAGGTTGAGTAGAATGAGTGGTAGGTGCTGAGGATGATGGTTGTTGGGTGTTTGTGGTTGGTTGGACATCAGAGTAAACAGATCTACAAGTATCAGGATCAGCATTTACTAGGATCTGTTTTACAGACTGAGGAATCTGTAATGGTCTAACCACTTTTTTTCTTAGTATCAGCATTTACCAGATCATTAAAATATCATTTTGCAACTCTAAAAGGTGGGGTTGAGGAACTGACTAATTGAGGTTCATCAGTACAAAAAGTATATAGAAGTTGACAGAATCTAGCAAAATAGACAATATTTCTATCCTCTGTCATCCTATCCCCAATAAAACCAATTATTCCAGTTGCAAAATCAAAATGAGTTTGATGAATAATAGCATACCCTATGTGCTGACTCAGAATTGGGATAGCATCAAAATTCGAACATTTGTTCCCAAAAGCTTTGATGATGCAGTCAAAGAAGAAACTCCATTCTCTTCTGATATTAGCCCTTTTTAACTGCCCAAGCTTTGCCAAACTCTTTTCATATCCCAAATCAGCCATTAACTCCTGAAGTGCTGATTCCTCTGGAGTTGAAAAAGTACAATTTTCTGGGAGATGTAGAGCTTTGCGTATTGTACCAGGAGTGACTATATAAGATGAATCACCCACTTCAAAAACAATACTGGGAGTGCCATGTTTACCACCATCATCAAAGTGCCCAGTCCGCCAAAACGTCAGAACTTGTTGACTCGAAAAGACTTCAGGCTATGTTAATGCATACCCAATCTCACTGTGTGCAAGAAGATCTTGCACAAAATGCAATTCAGATGGAGCTTCAGCATGATCAAGAATTGCAGCATAGTTGTTTGGAACAAACTTAGCTCCATCAATGATTAAATCCTTAGGTGCCATGTGAAAAATTGAGATTCAAAAGTGCCTGTTAGGTGTTTGATAAAATGTCTCTATGAAAAACCAACGTGAGAAGAAAGAGAGTAAAAGTAAGTAGAGAGAAAAAATATGAAGGAAATAAAAGATTAAAGAAATCCTCTCTCTGTTGTACTTATACTCTGAACAAAAATGTTACCGTTGGACACCTGTTAGACATGCAGTAATAACGGACAGTTACTGGGCTCAAGAAAACAGGAATCATTACTTACCCATTTGCCTAGTTTCAAGGAAAAACTGTTCCATTTATCAAGAGAAACAGTTTTAATTCAAAATTTAAACCGTTATCACTGATTAAATTATTTTTCACTGCATCATTAATATTCTGAAAATAAATCACATGAAAATGACCAAGATAAATTAGATAAGTAAGTGCTGAAAATGAATCAGAACTTAATATAAAACAAAATTTATATGGTCATCAGAATATCAATCAGGATTTATCAACACAAGATAAAATAACTCAGAGACAAAATCTTGAAGTAAAAATAACTTTCATTAATATATCAAGACAATACATTCATGAAATGGAAATTACATCAATACCTATACAAGATTTTCCCTAAGCTTCTAAACCTAACATCAACAGCCTTAGTCCTAGCTAAGAAGCCTGACAAAGCTGATGATGAAGAAAAACAGGAAGAAGACAAGATTAAATCATTTCTTCTTCTTCCTACTCTCGACAAACAGAATGGCGAGTCGGATGATTCGCTCTTGCTGGCGGAGACGATGAAGATGAAGTTCTCTTCGAACGGCCACCAGATCACGTTTGATAACCTCTGGAAATTGAATCCAGAGATTGTGAGGAATGTTGGTGATAGGGTATGGAGTTGGAATTCCATTCAAAAAGACATGCACAGTCTCATCACCATAATTGTAGAACCAGCCAAATGCAGCCATTTGTGATGATAAATGAAAAATGAGAGTGAGTTTGTGATAAAAGTGTGATGGGAAGGCTGATGTGAAGTGGTTGCTTATATAGGCAAGAGAATACCAGGAGACGCAAAGAAATTGAATGCTGACAGGTAGAATTAATTCTACCTCGTCTCCCTAGACTTTGAAAAAGAATAACATTCATTGGAAAGAGGAAACATGGTTTAAAACGCACAAGAAACAAGTAACAGTGGACTGTTCAGGTACGAATACCATTAATCCTAATCATAGTGACTATTAATCTTCCACTTCAACATATTCTAGTTCGAACTGAGACTGTTACCAAATTTTATTCACAGATAAGCCAAGTAAAGGATTAGACTGAGAGATCAGAACTTAGACCTATACCAGAACTTAACAGTCATCAGAACATAATTTCTTAACTCGAAGAAGGAATGCCCATCTTAGTAAGTCCTCATACAAGTTCTAAGTTATACTCTTCAGAACTTAATCATCAGAATATGAAACCAGAGCTTGTCTTCAGAATTTATGCAAAGTGACACAATGACTGTTTATCTAGAATAACAGAGACCTCCACAGTAATTTTCATCATTCAGATGGAGTGATTAGTGTGTGCATTAAGCTAAATAACAGACAAAGAGTAAAGTCTGATTCACTTCAGTACATCTTAGAAATAAGGCATAACTAAAATTTTGCTAAAGAGCTGTCATTATCCTGAAACCTACTGATGAATGAGTTCATGCTTGAGTCCACCTCAACTGTTTTGTGCTAATTTTATGCATCTTTTGAAATTCTATTTTACAGTGGCTTCTCAGTGTAAGTGAGTCACGACTGTTTATCAGAATTTATGCTATTATCAGAGTATTTCTCCAGTAATCATAGAGTGTGAAAAGTCACCAAGAAAATATTTTGCTTTTCGAATGCATATTTACTTAATACCAGCAATACACTTGGGTCGTCCCTTCCACATTTTTACTCTAGATCTCAAAGGAGTACCTGATTTTATTCTTTGATCTTTTTGCTTTTTCTTTTGATAAGTGAGGTTTATCAGCACTTAGTACATTCAGCAGTTTTACTAGTATCAGAACTTAACAGATGAGTAGCATTATTCTAATTTGTGACTTAGTAATAAGATATACAAAGTAAACTTAACTAAGCTCAATTATCAGAATTTGCTAGTGTCATAAGATTTCCACTGAAATAATTACTTCTTACATGGAATCATTTGTTTATTGAAGACTACTAGGTCAGTATCTAGCACAGTTATCCTCATAGGATTGAATAGTTACTTGAACAGACATATCACTTATCAGAGTTTAGAAACATATATCAGACAACAATCAGTACTTAAACGTGTATTTCAATTAAGCACAGAATAAACAAAGAGATTACATTCTGTAAATACTGATCATAAAGTCTGAAGCATCAGAACAAAACTAGACAGATTTAGAAAAAGAACCTGAGACCATTCCAAGTTCATTTACCAATCTTGTAAAAGTGGCTTCACATAGTGGTTTTGTGAAGATATCTGCTAGTCGTTGATCTGTTGGAACAAAGTGCAATTCCACTGTACCTTCATCCACATGTTCCCTTATGAAGTGGTACCTGATGCTGATGTGCTTTGTCATAGAGTGTTAAACTGGATTACCTGTCATAGCAATAGCACTTTGATTATCACAGTAAATAGGGATTTTAAAATATGTTAACCCATAATCCAGTAACTGATTCTTCATCCAAAGAATCAGTGCACAACAGCTTCCTGCAGCAATATACTCTGCTTCTGCAGTTGATGTGGAAATTGACTTTTGTTTCTTGCTGTAGCAAGAAACCAATCTGCCTCCAAGAAATTGGCAGCTTCCACTTGTGCTTTTCCTGTCAATTTTGCAACCTGCAAAATCTGCATCTGAGTAACCTATTAGTTTAAAATCTGATTCTCTAGGATACCATAATCCCAGAGCAGCTGTTCCTTTAAGATACTTAAAGATTCTTTTTACAGCTGTTAAGTGAGGTTCTCTTGGATCTGCTTGAAATCTTGCACAAAGACAGGTAGCATACATGATATCAGGTCTACTAGTAGTTAGATAGAGTAGAGAGCCAATCATACCTCTGTAATCAGTAATATCTACTGATTTACCAGTATCCTTATCCAGTTTTGTTGCAGTGGCCATAGGAGTGGATGCACTTGAACAATCTTGCATTCCAAATTTCTTCAGCAAGTTTCTGGTGTAGTTAGATTGACAAATGAAAGTGCCTTCTTCATTCTGCTTGACTTGAAGGCCCAGAAAGTAGCTAAGTTCCCCCATCATACTCATCTGATATCTTGACTGCATCAGTTTGGCAAACTTCTTGCAAAGTCTGTCATTTCTTGATCCAAAGATGATATCATCAACATAAATCTGGACAAGAAGTAAGTCCTTTCCATGGTTGAGATAGAATAGTGTTTTGTCTATTGTTCCTCTGTTGAATCCACTTTCCAGAAGAAACTGAGCTAAAGTCTCATACCATGCTCTAGGAGCTTGCTTAAGTCCATAAAGTGTTTTATCAAGCCTGTAGACATAATCTGGATGTTTGGTATCTACAAAGCCTGGAGGTTGTTCAACATATACCTCCTCCTCCAATTCTCCATTGAGAAAAGCACTTTTCACATCCATTTGAAAGACAGTAAACTTTTTGTGAGCAGCATAAGCCAAAAATATCCTTATCGCTTCTAACCTAGCAGCTGGTGCAAATGTTTCATCATAATCAATTCCTTCATGTTGAGAATATCCTTTTGCAACCAGTCTTGCCTTATTCCTTGTAATTATGCCATCACTGTCAGTTTTGTTTCTGAATACCCATTTTGTACCAACAACAGATCTATTCTTTGGTCTTGGCACTAGGGTCCAGACTTTGTTTCTTTCAAATTCATTTAACTCTTCCTGCATTGCTTGCACCCAATCATCATCTTGAAGAGCTTCTTCAACTTTCTTTGGCTCAGTCTGAGAGAGAAAAGAATTGTAGAGACATTCATTTGAAGTACATGTTCTAGTTCTGACACCTGCATCAGGATTTCCAATTATCAAATCAGGTGTATGTGATTTTGTCCACTTCCTTGCAGATGGAAGGTTTTCTCTAGAACTGGATGCTCCCCCATGATCCATGCTATCTTCATTTTCATTTTCTGATGCTCCCCCTGAAACTATGCTCTCTGAGTTGGATTCTTCAGTATTTAGATTTTCAGCATTATCAGAACTTGGCTTATCAGAACTTGACGAATCAGAACTTGAAGAGCCAGATGCATGTTCTGATGTTTCTTGAGATATGGTAGGATCTTGAGTATGCTCCCCCTGCATAGGTACATCTTCCTTTGACATAGTTACCACAGTTTCAATAACATCAGAGTTTAATCCATCAGAGTTTACAGTATCAGGACTTAGATTGTCAGGATTTTCAGTATCAGAATTTGAGTCTTCATTTTCAAATCTCAGCTGATCATGGTCAATGAAATCTTCAAGACCAGTAATCTTCTTGTCATCAAAAGAGACATTGATAGATTCCATGACCACTTTTGTTCTCAAATTATAGACTCTAAAGGCTTTTGTGGAAAGTGGATATCCAACAAAGATTCCTTCATCAGCTTTTAGATCAAACTTTGATAGCTGTTCAGGATGAGTCTTGAGAACAAAACACTTGCATCCAAATACATGAAAGTATTTCAGATTTGGCTTCTTTTTCTTCACCATCTCATATGGTGTTTTTCCATGCTTGTTAATGAGTGTTGCATTTTGAGTAAAACAAGCAGTCTGCACAGCTTCAGCCCAGAAATAGGTTGGAAGCTTTGCTTCTTCAAGCATTGTACGTGCAGCTTCAATGAGAGTCCTATTCTTTCTTTCAACAACTCCATTCTGTTGTGGAGTTCCAGGAGCAGAAAATTCCTGCTTTATTCCATGGTTTTTGCAGAACTCTACCATTATCAAATTCTTGAACTCAGTGCCATTATCACTCCTTAAAACTTTCACAGAATCTTTGACCATTTTATCCAGATGTTTGACATGATCAATCAAGATAGATGCAGTTTCACTTTTTGTGTGCAAGAAATACACCCATGTGTATCTGGTGAACCCATCCACTATGACCAACGCATACTTCTTCTTTGCAATAGACATGACATTTACTGGACCAAATAGATCAACATATAGTAGATGATAAGGCTCAAGAATTGATGATTCAGTCTTGCTCTTGAATGAAGATTTTCTTTGTTTGGCCTTCTGACAGGAATCACAAAGACCATCAGAGCAAATACTGACTTTGGAAGTCCTCTCACAAGATTTTTCTTGACTAGTTCATTTATATTGTTGAAATTTAAATGAGAGAGTTTCTTATGCCAATTCCAGCTTTCTTCAATTGATGCTCTACTCATCAGACAGATTGCAGAACCATCAGTACTTGTTGAAAGCTTAGCTTCATAAATGTTACCACGCCTGTATCCTTTCAGAACAACTTTGCTTTAGATTTACTCACAATTTCACAATGTTCTTCAAAGAAATCAACATGATAACCTCTGTCACAGATTTGACTTATACTCAGTAGGTTGTGTTTAAGTCCTGAGACCAGAGCTACTTCTTTAATTATGACATTTCCAAGATTGATATTGCCATATCCCAATGTTTTTCCAATGTTGCCATCTCCATAAGAAACACTTGGGCCAGCTTTCTCCACAAAGTCTGATAGCAGGGCCTTATTTCCAGTCATATGTCCTGAACATCCACTGTCCAGAACTAGAATATTTTTCCTGTTGCCCTGCAATCACAAAGACCACTAATTATTAGTTTTAAGGACCCAGACTTGCTTGGATCCTTTGGCCTTTTTAAGTTTGTTAACATTTGCAGCGGATTTAGCATCAGAGTTTATGTTAACATTTTTCTTATCAGAACTTACACTATCAGACTTTGAATCAGAATTTACACTAGAAGGAACAATGGAAACTTTCTTCAAAGAAGGTTTTATTTGATAATAATCATAGTACAAGCTATGATATTCCTTACAAGTATAAATGGAATGCCATAAACAACCATAATGAAAACAAGGATTTTGTGGTTTGTATCTAACAGACTGACTCTAAACTCCTAATTTTGAAGGTAAGGAGTTAATATTCTTATTCTTCCTGCAAAAAGAAGCCAGATGGTTAGAACTTCCACAGTTATGACATGTTTTCCTAGAAGCATCAAGAACAGGTTTATAATTATTACTTTTATTCACACCTTCCTTTCCATTCCTATTTTTCCTAGGTGATTTTACCTTGTTTGCATTCTTAACATCTTTCAGCTTATGCTTAAGCTGCTTCTTTGTCATTAAGCCTATGTTCACTTCAGCTGTCTTTTCATGTTTTAGTTTGTCAGAAGTTAATTCCTTTGTAACTTCTGATTTCTCATTTTCAGACTTTACAGTTACAAACTTAATAGGTTTTAACTTTGGCTTTTGCTTATCAACAGGCTTAATTTCTTCAGTTCCTTTATCATTCTTATCTTCTCCATAACCTAAGCCCTCTTTCCAGTTTCCACTACTTAGCAAATTTTGAGTTGTTTTGCCAGAGTTAGTCCAAGTCCTGATAATCTCTCTTTCCTTTTCTAACTCAGTTTTTAGAGATTCATTCATTTTTAGCACTTCATCCCTAACATAAAAAGCATCATCTCTATCCTTCTGAGTTTGATGGAACATGACTAACTCTTTTTCTAAGAAATCATTTCTTTTCTTAAATGCAAGATTTTCAGAAGTTAATCTTTCACATGTTAAAGTTTGATCTCTATAACTAAGGTTTTAAGATATCTTCTCAACTCATTAATATCATCAGTATGAAAAGCATAAGTAGTCTGAGGTACCTTTGTTTCAGCAGCTTCAGAACTGCTCTCAGAACTTGATTTATCAGCATTTGCCATCAATGCATAGTTCTCCTCACTTTCAGAGTCTGAGGTGTCTGTCCAGCTTTTCTGTTTTGTGACAAGAGCCTTGCCTTTGTCACCCTTTACCTTCTTGCAATCAGGAGATATGTGGCCTTTCTCACCACAGTTATAGCATTTAACATTTGTGTAATCTCCTCTGTCAGACTTTCCTCCTCTGCCTTCAGATCTTCTGAAATTCTTCTTATCAGAACTTATGCCTTTCCTGGAAAACTTCTTTCCCTTCCTGAACTTCCTGTATGCAATCTTTGTGATTCCTTTCACCATAAGAGCACACAGCTTCATCATCTCCTCATCAGCATCAGTCTCAGGCAAGCTTTCAGAATCTGAGTCATCATCTCTCTCAGAACTTGATGACTCAGTATCAGACTTTATGAAAAGAGCTTTACCCTTGTCTTTCTTTGAGAAAGTTGCTTTGGGGGATTCTTCTTCAGCCTTAAGAGCAACTGTCCTTGACTTTCCTCCTTTCCTCTTGTTCTTTGTTCCATCTCAAGCTCATGAGTCTTGAGCATACCATAGATTTCGTCAAGAGTTGTTTCATCAAGATTATAGTTGTCTCTTATTGTCGTTGCCTTCAAATCCCAGCATTCAGGAAGAGCTAACAGGAACTTAAGGTTTGAATCTTCAAGATCATACTCTTTATTAATCAATGACAAATCATTCAAAAGTTTGACAAATCTATCATATAAATCATTCAATGACTCATTAGTCTTTGAGTCAAAGTGTTCATACTCTTGAGTGAGTATTGTCTTCCTGTTCTTCTTAATTGTCTCTGTTCCCTGACACCTTGTTTCCAGAGCATCCCATATCTTCTTAGCAGTCTTGCAGTTGATTACCCTGTTTGACATTACATTATCAATAGCACTATGCAGTAAGTGTCGTACCTTGGTATCCTTAGCAATTGATGCTATATCTTCAGCAGTATAATCACTCTTCTCCTTTGGTATGGTCTTTGCTGCTTCACCTGCAACTGCAACAGCGAGCTTGGTTGGTTTGTGAGGGCCTTCCTTGATTCTATCAAGGTATTCTGGATCTGTTGCTTCCAGGAACATGGTCATCCTTACCTTCCATATGGGATATTCAGATGGTCTCAGTATGGGAACTCCGATGGTCTCATACCGACTCTGAATTTGTGTCTTTGGTGGTTCCTCAGTTTTGGTAGGCTTAGTTGGAGTTTCTGTGTCCGACATGATTGTGTTTGGATCTTTAACTGTATGTGTGTTAACAAATAGGCTCTGATACCACTTGTTAGGTCACACACACACTGTAGAGGGGGTGAATACAGTGTATAGTACACTCAAATCGAACTTTAAGAACTTAAGTAACAGAAAACAAACTTTATTGAAACAATAAACTCTGTTACAGTATGGAACTGTTACCTCTCAGTGATGAACAATATCACGAGAGCTGCTAGGGTTATAATGAATAATCTTCTCGAATATATGATAACACTTATAGTGTAAACCCTATGTCTGTGTTTATATACTACACAGTTACAAGATAATCGCTAATTGATATGGAATATAATTTTGCTTCCTAAAATATATCAATCAGATATCTTTTCTTCCAAGTATTCCATTCTTCACGGAATTCCTTCTTCATGCATATCTCTTCTTATGTTTATCTTGATCTTCTTTCCTTTAATCAGCTACTGTCTTTCTCTGATCGTCCTTCAGCACTTAAGTTCTGATATCTAACTTCTGATGATTATCTTCTGATAACATAAGTACTGATATCCTTAAGTCCTGACTTCCAGTATAAGTACTGATCAACAGTTAAGTACTGATTTATCCTGTTAAGTAAGATCTGAAATCTAAACATAAATTATATTAGCCATGACATTATCAAATATATCTAACAGAATAAGTTCTATCTTTTCTTTGGTCTAATGGATTAATTATGGACCCAAAACCTTGCATTCTCCAATTTCATCACAATATACCGGTGATCTGCATTTTCTTCCGTATAGCGCTTCTTACGGTGGCATTCCAATGCTTGCGTGATAGCTGTTGTTATAAGAAAATTCAACCAAAGGTAGATGCTCGTCCCAACTGCCTTCAAAATCAATCGCACAAACTCGTAGCATGTCTTCAATTATTTGGATAGTTCTTTCACTTTGCCCATCGGTTTACAGATGATAAGCGGTACTCATGTTTAATTTAGTTCCAAGGTATTCTTGAAATTGTCTCCAAAATCATGAATTGAAACGGGGATCTCGATCAGACACGATAGATATTGGAACTCCATGTCGCATCACAATTTCCTTGAGATACAAGTGCACTAGCTTGTCGAGTGAAAATCTTTCATTAATCGGTAAAAAATGTGCTGACTTTGTTTGTCTATCAATGATTACCCATATCGTATCATGATTGGCTTTAGTTCTTGGTAGTCCTACCATAAAATCCATCACTAGATGTTCCTATTTCCATTCTGGAATATTTAATGGTTGCAGTAATCCACTCGATCGTTGATGTTCCGCTTTTACTCGCTGGCATGTGTAGCATTTACTTACCCATTCGGCTATCTCCTTCTTCATGTTTGGCCACCAAAAATTTTCCTTCAGATCACGATACATTTTTGTACTTCCTCGATGAATGTAATATTTCGAACTGTGCGCATCTCGCAATATTTCTTCTTTCAGTTCTGCCACATTAGGGATCCAGATTCTTGATGCAAAGCATAGGATTCCTTCGTTATCCTTCTGAGTTGTAATTTATTCTCCCGTTAAGTCGTCATCTTGATTCATCACTTCTTCTTGACAGCGGCGAATCTTTTCTAGTAACTCCGGTTGAAAAGTCATAGCGTAGATAACTTCTGTAGATTCATTGGGAACACGAATTCCGATTTTCTACTTGTTAAATTCCTTGGCTAATTCTTTGCATGAAGTTAACAAATTCAATCTTTCTTTCCGGCTTAGCGCATCTACCACTACATTTGCTTTCCTTGGATGATAATTGATCGTAACATCGAAATCTTTAATTATTTCCAGCCATCGGCGTTGTCTCTTGTCCAATTCCTTCTGCGTAAAGATATACTTCAGACTTTTATGATCCGTGTAGATTTCACATTTTTCACCGTAGAGATAGTGTCTCCAAAGTTTCAATGCAAATACGATCGCTGCTAATTCCAGATCATGCGTAGGATATTTTTGTTCATGAGGTTGTAGCTGTCTCGAAGCATATGCAATGACATTACCGTGTTGCATCAGTACACATCCTAATCCGTGGTATGAAGCATCACTGTAAATAACAAAATTCCCATGCTCGTCTGGCAATACGAATACCGGTGCGGTTACTAATCGATTCTTCAACTCTTGGAAACTTTCTTCAAATTTGTCATCCCATATGAACTTTTCACTTTTCCGAGTTAACTTGGTCAACGGTGTTGCTATTTTCGCAAAATCTTTGACAAATCTTCTATAGTACCTGCCAATCCCAAGAAACTTCGAACATCTGTTGGTGTTTTTGGCCTTTCCCAACTCAACACAGCTTCAAATTTCGCGGGATCGACTTAAATGCCTTCTCTACTGATGATGTGCCCTAGAAATTGTACTTCCTTCAACCAGAATTCACATTTTGAGAATTTTGCGTACAGTTGCTCTTCCCTTAGAATTTCCAAAGCAATCCTCAAGTGCTCAGCATGCTCTTCTTCCGTCTTTGAGTAAATCAAGATGTCACCAATAAATACAATCACGAATTTATCCAAGTATTTCTTGAATACCCTATTCATCAAATCCATGAATGTTGCTGACGCGTTGGTCTAACCGAATGCCATTACAAGAAACTCGTAATGTCCATATCTAGTACGGAACACAGTATTGAGAATATCTTAAGCTTTAATCTTTAATTGATGATAGCCCGATCGCAAATCTATTTTTGAAAACCATGCGGCTCCTTTTAGCTGATCGAATAAATCATCGATTCTTGGTAGATGATACTTATTCTTGATAGTGAGCTTATTCAATTCCTGATAGTCAATGCATAGTCGCATGCTGCCATCTTTTTTCTTCACGAACAATACCGGTGCATCCCATGAAGATACACTGGGTCTTATGATGCCTCGGTCTAGAAGATCTTGCAGTTGCATTGACAATTCCTTCATCTCGACTGGAGCCATTCGATATGAAGCTTTCGAAACTGGTTCTGTACCTGGCGCTAAATCAATCGTAAATTCAATTTCTCGATCTGGCGGTAACCCTGGAAGCTCGTCTGGAAAGACGTCCAGAAATTCATATACAACTGGAATATCTTCTATTTTGGGGCTTCCTTTCTCAGTATCTAACACGTAAGCTATGTACATCTCACATCCCTGTTGAAGCAATCATTTGGTCTGCATCGCAGTCAAAAATTTCTTTTGCTGTTTTTCCCCCTTGAACATTACCGTTGCATTTTTCGCAGTTCGCAATTTGACTTTCTTGTTCGCACAATCGATCTGAGCATTATGACAAGCTAACCAATCCATTCTCAAAATGACGTCAAACTCTCCTAACTTAAAAGGAATCAAGTTTACGGAGAAATGATGTCCGGCTATTTCTATATTGCACGCAGGACATACTCGATCTACTAGAATTTGGTCGTCATTCACTAATTTTATAATTAACGTCTTGCCCAACCATTCGATTTCGCAATGTAACTTATCAAGAAATTCTTCAGAAATAAATGAACGGGTAGCTCCGGAATCAATTAATACTTTTGAATTTACGGAATTCGCCAACGGCGTACCTGCAATTACACTATGACTCTGCACTACTTCTTTCATTGTCATATTGAAAGTTCTTGCTCTGGGTTGATTAGGCGGTGATGGAGGAGGTAATGTCAACACTTTCGGAATACTAGCTGTCATTGCTGGTCTTTTACAATTCCTAGTGATATGCCCTTTCTTTCCACACTGAAAGCAAGTAATTTCTGTTGTTTTTCCTGTTGGACATTCGTTACAATAGTGCCCTTTCTGCTTGCATTTGAAAGACGTCACATCCTCTTTGATACATACGCCGGTGTGTTTTCGTCCACAAGTTCTGCAGTACAGCACTGGGACTCTGACAATTCCTTGTTGACTGGGGGCTTGGAAACGATTACCTATTTTCTGGATACCTTGTCCTATTCTTTTAAAATGCAAATTTGTCCGGGCTTGAAATCCCGGCTTCCTGCTGGATTGGTCTTGAAAACTTCTCTGTCCTCTATCCTTTTGAGATCTTTCACTTTCCCCTTCAATAATCAAGGCTTTCTGGACCACGGCGGTATACGTCGTTAATTCAAAAACTACAACTTGCTCACGGATCCACGGTCGTAACCCTTCTTGAAACCTTTGGACTCGTTTTTCTTCAGTATCAACTTGTTCTGGAATGAACCTAGCCAATTCAGTAAATTTGGCTTCATACTTTGTCACGGACATACTTCCCTACTTCAGTTCCAAAAACTTAATCTGTATTTGATTTCTCACATAGTGAGGAAAATGTTTCTCTAAGAACAGCTCTTTAAACCTATCCCATGCAATAACATCTTCACCTTCTAAAGCCTTTTTAGATTCCCACCAATAATTTGTTTCTCCTCTCAATAAATAACTAGCAAAGCTAGTCTTCTAGTCTTCACCTACCTTCACTAGCGCAAATGATTTCTTTATTTCTTTCAACCAAATGGTAGCCTTAATAGGATCAGTAGATCCCTCAAATTCTGGAGGTTTAGCCGACTGAAACTGTTTGAAAGTAACAATAGGTATAGCTGGTGATATCTGGGGCTCAGGACGAGGTGGCTATTGTAACATTTGCTGTTGAATCTGCTGTTATTGTTGCTGCATCTGTTGTTGCATCATTACCATCTGTTGTTGCATCAGATGGAACATTTGGTTCATGGTATCATTGGTCTGTTCTTCAGAATTGCTGTTGGAAGTCTCAGTCCTAGTCTTTCTCTTTGGTGCCATTTGCTGATAATAAAACAAGTGATATTTCTTTAACAGTTTATTAAATAATTGATAGTAAATAAGAAAACAATTTATCTTGTATTAACAAAATTTAGATAATAGTTTGAAGAAAGAAAACAGTTTGCTTAATATAAAAACAGGAAATGTAAATAGTTAAATGAAATGTTTGTACTTTTCTCTTCTTTTTTTCGACAGAATTTATAGTACGAAAAGCTGTAAAACAATAAAGTAAAGGTAAATGCTGTAAAACTGTAAAGAACGAAATTTTAAATAAAAGAAATTGAAAAAGTTCATTTTATATATATGACACCAGCCTCAGGTGTAAGTGCTTGGTACTAAAATTCTCGCTCTGCTGGTCATCACGGCGGCTACAAGTCAAACTAACTACTACCAGTCAAATTGCTACTACAAGTCAAGCTACTACTACACACATACACACTACTCACTATATCATATTAGACTGCATTTATATACATCTGTCCTCTGAAGTCAATATCTTAGAACCCCGACGGAATACGCCTCAGCTCATCCCTAAGTATCTGAACCAAAGTCTGCGCCAAACGGAATATCATGTAAAACTCCACAAAAGAAGGCGGTCCCTCATGGGTCAAATCATCCAGTTCCCCTATAGCACTCATCAAAACAGACTGTAATCTCTGCCTCATCATGTAATCTGGCTATAAGGCGGCTAATGGTCATCGGTCTCTCTGATCAAATAAATGCATAATCTCCATGCACTGAGCTCTCCAATACTCCACAACATCTCTCATAACCCTGTACTCATGGTATGGTACCATATGTGGCTGTGCAACCTGACCCAATGACTCATCTGACGGAACCCTCGGCATCCCTGCACCCTGCTGTGGTAACCCCAACTGTAAATCCACATCATGCTCGCCCATCCCCTGAACTGGGATCATCTGAAATACGTCTGGCTCTGGGGCATGTACTGGTATAGGAGGCAACACTAGTGGTGGTAGAAGCTCCGGCTCAATCCCCGGTATAAACTGATGCTCTACCAGAAGTGGAATCATCGGCTCAAAGAACTCCAATGGGTCAAACATCTCTATAGGGTCATGGACTATCCCCTGTACTGGAGGTACTGGCTGCTGTGGCAATGGTGGTGGAGGTGGAAGAGGAAGAAACATGAACTCAGATACTGGTGGCATAACTGGTGCGACTGGCCCGATGACTGTCCTCTCAGAAGAAGCAGAATAACCTAACGACGCCATCTGATAATATACCAAAGAAAGAAGAAAGGTCACTAAATCATTCCTAGAACTAATACATTCCTATCCCAATCTTATCTAAGTCCTAACATTATTCTTCCTATTTGACCATTCCTATCCTATGTGATCTTCCTATCTTATATTAACCCTAATGTTCTTGTTTTCAGGGACCAAACCTACAGCTCTGATGCCAAACCTGTAACACCCTCCAGACTCGGGGTATAAGTCTGGGGGTTACTAGCTAATCACCCAACCTGTACAATCTGATTACCAAATAATAAACAAATGAATCTAAACCCCTTTAAAACTAACCAGGATCTTTTTAGGTTTAAGTATGAAAACAAGAACCACTAACTATTTTATTACAAACCAAATTCAAAATCTTACAAACTCTCTTTATTACAAACCATTGTCTAACCAGTTTTAAACTAAGTTCATCTTTTATTTAAACACACACACTAACTATCTACACTCCACCTGTTCGGGCAACTCAAAGCTTTCTTCCTGGATTGGGATCAACACCTTGGGTATGAGAGGATCCTGAGGCTTGACCCGCTTTCTTACCACTCGAGTCCTGATGGGTTTCATATTCCTTCTTAACTGAAAACAATAAGGTGAATAACAACAAAAAGGGTGACCCAAAAATTGCTCAACAAGTCCGTAAAATATAAACAATGTTTAAGAAATTTAAGTGAAACGGTAAACTGGGTATATCTCCAAATATATGGCCCCGTGAGAATAGAAAGAAGGCTATTACTGGCGAGTACAAATGAACTAAACTGGACACAAGTTTGCATCTATATCCTGTTGATCAGCCAGGATACAGTGCAGATCTATATCCCACTATATAGATCCCGTCGGGCACCCAGGCACTACGGACCATCTCAAGGATCCGGTTATGTCCCGGTCCTTAGGATTAAGTAAACTTAATCCCCAAAGTATCATTATCCAGTCCATTGAATAGCAATCGGAACAATCGGTATGCTTTGATATATTCTAATCACCAGAATACATAATTATTTGTGTGTAATAATAGGAATATGAACAATGAATTCAAATGAAAAGGAGAAATCAAGAATCAAAATGAAATATGAACAAGAGAATCAAAAGAGTGCAAGCGTGATAAGAATCTGAAAAAAATATCGCTATTCTGAAATTAGAATAGAGAAAAACTTGCCTTCTGCGCGACTCACTGCAAATATGTCACCTTCGTCTATCACCGACTCAACCTGCCTTGCTAGCTTAGCTTCTGTTAGAGAAATAGACTGGTTTAGTCATTTCGTACTTCAATTACGTCTTGAACCGACTTCACATCATTCCTATTGTCTACCCATGCGCTTATGACTGACTCGTATATTACATATTAGCAAGTAAGACTCGATTAACCACATAATACACATAAGCACATAAGCACATAATCATTTTTATAGTTAAAAATAATTTTTAGAATCAAAATCGACTCGTTGATCGCTCAACTGATCATTATTTGACTCGTTTCCTATTTTTCAGAATTTTTCGGACTCGTCTCGGCACGCGACTTGACTGATAATCAAACAAATAACAAATTCAACTAATTTCTAGAAGGAATTAGGTCTTAATATTATTTTTAATGAAAAGAATTCATTTTTCTGAGTCAAAGGGCTTTCGTTTCGCTCGAATAGGACTAACGGTCTAATTAATATCAATTAAGTACGGATAATTCAATTTAATATTCAACATAAATAATTATTACTAATTTTTAAACCCTAAAATATTTTTTAAATCATTATTTAATAAAAATCAGAATAAAAAATGATTTTTCGATAATTTTTGGAATTAAAATGAATTTATTATGATTTATTGAAAATTATTTGATTAATTATCAAAATAATTAATCATTTTTATGTAATTAATAAATAATTAATAAATAATTAATAAATAAATAATTAATAAATAATTGATAAAATAATTAAATCTAATTTTTAGAAAATATTTCAGAATTATTTATAATATAAATCAATTAAATAAATAATTAATTAACTAATTTATAAAATAAATAAAACTGATTTTTATAATTAATAAAAATAAAAATTAAATCCAGAAACACTTGTCAGAAAATGAATCCTGACAATAACGGATCAAAGGCGGGTTGAATTTAGGTCAGAAATCGGGTTGCCAAGAACAATCCGGGTCGGGATGAACACACCGGAAAATTTCTAGATTCCGGTGGGTTCCCCGGACTCCGGCAACCTCGATTCAAGCCAAAATCAGTACCGTTTGTACTGATTTTTACAGGGTTTCAACTCAAAATAACTTCCCCAATCTTATTCAGGCCAAAACAAACTACAAACATCACAGAATCACCATTTCCGGCCACAATCATCATGAACTCCGGTCAAAATACGAAATCACAGAATTGTACATAAAATCAAACGTTCTATAGTGCAAACTGAAGCCAAGAACACATACAATCGAAGCCCTAACATCTTAATAACCAAATATTCACAAAAATTACAGAGTTGTGATTTGAAAATTGAACATAAACCTTAATAATCGTGAATCACTATCTAGACATCGTTCATTCAATTAAATGCCATGAATCGACTGTAAATCATCTAACAACGCTATATCAATCATCAAAACATCATAATAACCCTAGAATCAAAAAGTCCTAATTCGAGTATAAACCCTAGAAATCGAAAATCAAAAACTACGAATCAAAACATGAAATTGATACTAGAAATGGAAAGAACAGATCAAGAACTTCAATTTCAGTACTTGAATCACACGATTTGATGAAGAAATCAGCTGGAAATCCTTGATTGATTCTTCGACCCGACTTGGTTCTACCCGACCCGGTTTGCAGAGAATTTTGATTAAAATCTGATTTAATTAATAATTATAGTTAATTAAATAAAAATTAGGCTATTTATAGTAGTAAAATTAATACTCCTAAATAAAATTAAGGCCCTAATTCTACACTTTTTAAAATTAATAAGCCCCTAATTTTATAATTTTTGAATATTAAAATTTAATTTATAAATATTTTATATATGCAATATATATGCCAAAATTTCCCAAAAAATTGTGAATAATGCAAAAATACAAAGAAATGGTATAAATAAAAGTCCTATAATTTTATAAAAATAAAAATATGATTTTTGTGGGGTTTTTAACACCCAATGGGGCCCGGAAAAGTCATTTTTTGCAAAACGAGAAAATTTATAAAATACCTAGATGTTCAGAATAATGCAATGGTAAAAGCCGTTTGATGAAAAATAAGGCCCATTATTTTATTTGAAATACCTACTTTAAAATCATGGTTCGGGTCGTAAAACGTTTGAAATGAAAGCTATAAATGAAAAATAAAATAACTGGAAAATACCTTAAAAATACCTGGACGACACAGAATGCACATAACACATGGCAATTAGGATTTGACAGATAATTCCACATAAATGACACATTAACACACATAATTTATTATAAATATGATATAATACAGACGTAAATTTTCCAGACGTTACATAGGGCAAGTAAAATGGTTAAATTACATACATGTCATGCATAACAAATACATGAACCTATGCTAGCATGGCAAGTTCTAAATCTCTATATTCACTATCGTTTCTGTAGAGATTAACACACTATCTTATAAGTTCGCGACGCTTATAAGAAGAATAAGCACAACCGATACTAGGAATTCATACAATCACCACACACTAAAGTATCGAAATATATTAACTATTGAAATCCATAAGTTAATCCGCTAGAACCCCACGATAACGATTAGTTCATAACCAAACTCATCATCACCGTGGGTTCCGATGAAAACATGATATAATAACTAAGTCTTTATAAACTGAATAATAAACAAAGTACGTTAAAAAGAGTATAGGTTCAACAAAACAAGAAAACTAGCATCCAAGATTACAACTTAAAACAAAGAATCACAAGAATAAACTAGATCCTCTTCGCCTTGGTTGTATTTGTGCTCCTAGGTCTTCTTGATGTCTTCTCCTTGAGCTCTGTTATGAAAAACGCCTTTAAGTTGTCTTTATATAGTAGCCCAAATCGCCCAGAAAATCAGTCTTTTATTCAAAATAGGATTCCTGGAAATCGACCTGGCGCGGCCGCGCGGCGCTGCAACTCTGACAACCGGCGCGGGCGTGCTAACCTTCTGGAAAAAGTTCTGATTTTTATTTTCTTTGTTGATTCTTGATGGCGATCCACGAGCAAACTCCCAGGACACCTTTTTAACACAAATTTAGCACCAAAGCAATGCTAAATCTCCTTGATCCCTTATTTATGCCTGAATGCAAAACACTACAAAAATGAATCAAATACACAAAATACTTGAGTACAAAACACCAATTCATGCCTTTATAGGACGTTCTAAGTGAACATAAATGCCACTTAACAGAATCGTCAATGAAAGTGACATAGTAGAGAGATCCGCCCAACAATGCAACTGTTGTTGAACCATATACATCTGTATGAACTAGCTCTAACTTCTTAGCCTTGGGGGTCCTCCCTGATTTTGCAAAAGTAACACGTTTCTGCTTTCCAAGAACACATGGCTCACAGAACCCAACTTCCACATTCTTCAACTCTGGAATCTTCCCCTTCGAAGTTAACAGCTTCATACATTTTCACTCATATGACCAAGCCTTTGGTGCCACAAAGTTGAAGACTCAATCTCATTAGCAACTGCATTTGATTCATAGCTAGATTGTTCAACACTATTGATAGGGAATAAAACAAGGCCTGAGTATGTAATTAATATGGTATTAATTATATCAGAATTAGGCCAACAACCAGGCCTATTTGAGAGGGACCAAAACCCTGAATATTAATTAATTTCATAATTAATTAATAAGGGATAAGTCAGCTGATAAGATGAGTCCTAGAGGGGAAATAAGTCCTTGAAGATTGGCCTCCAAGGAACCTCATGGGATAAGGAATCAGCTTCCTACCTCTTAGGACTCCAAAGTCCATTCTAATTCTGAGACTTGCCCACCAAGTCTCCTAACCCAAGTCCAATTCAAGGACTCCCAACATCTTTATAAGGGGCCTCACCCCACAAATCTGAACTACATTTTTTGACTTGATCCTTGACATACAGCAAGGTACGTAGGCATCTTGTTAAGGCAGATCGAGTCACGAAACACAAGAGCAGTCAAATCGAGCCTCGAAGTTCACGTTCCCTAGTAATCAACACAGCAATTATTATACCTTAGTTTTTGATCCATAACATTTGGCGCCGTCTGTGGGAAAGCACAACAACAACCATGGCGAGAACACGGAGAGGAAGCGGCACCCTTGAAGGAGGAACACCAGCGGGGATAACCCAAATGATTTCATCAACCGTGGAGGTACCTCCGCATTTAACCTATGCCGCCACCCAAGGAGGAGCCCAGGTAGAGGCAACTGAACCTCAACCCCAAGGGACGATTCCCTCGGCTCCTCAAGGGACAAATCCCAAACTTCAACAGCTACATACACCTGTGAATTCTCGACCCGTTGGGTATGAGTATTCAACTGTTTTGACCACTAACCCCCCTTATGGGATGCCTCTTTACCCCGAGGTTGGAGGAAGTGGACATGCTGGACGGAGTGAAGCATGAGGGCGAACACCCCCTACATACAAGGTTTGGCTCCTATCCCAGAGGATCAGGAATTTTCTGGTCCTTACACTGAGAGAGACTCCGAATCTTCAGATGATGAAGTGGCCCCAAGAAGGAGACGTGCTGGCAAAGAGCCGATGGCTGTGGTAACAAAAGTCCTAGGAGCACCCGAGAGGTGAATCCCCATGAAGTGCATGAGAGAATCAAGGCTCACGAGGCTGAGATTCAAAGGATGAAGCGCGACTTGGAGGCACACCAGGCTCCCAGACTCCCACTACCACCTAGGGGGAGAAATCATCCTCCAATCATAGACCTGGATGGTCCGTCATAAAGAAGGATTATAGTCCCAAGAGCTGATCCAAGCAACCTTCTCCCCCTTGGAGATCCTGATGATCCTACTCCACCATTCACTAAAGAGATAATGAATGTCCATATCTCAAGGAAGTTCAAGATGCCCACTATCAAAGCTTATGATGGCACTGGAGATCCCACCAATCATGTCAGGACATTCTCTAATGCACTGTTGTTGCAGCCCGTGAATGACGCCATTAAGTGTCTGGCCTTTTCTCAAACCCTTTCGGGAATGGCTCAAAGATGGTATAGTCGTTTGCCCCCGAACTCTATTGGTCCTTCAGAGAATTAAGTCAGGCTTTTATTAAGCAGTTCATCAGCGGGAGAGTGCATGAGAAAAGTTCAGCATCCCTCATGAGCATTGTGCAGGGAGCGAAGGAATCCTTGAGAGACTACCTGAATCGTTTCACAAAGGAAGCTTTAAAAGTCCCGGACCTTGATGACAAGGTAGCTATGATAGCCCTGCAACAGGGAACTAGGGATGAGTTCTTCAAGATGTCCTTGGCCAAGCGCCCCCCCTGAAAGCATGTTGCAGCTCCAAGATAGGGCCGAGAAGTACATCAAAGTGGAGGAGAACATGAGGAAGACAGTAGTAGGTAACGAGCCCACTGGAGGCAAGAAGCGGAAAACTGATCTGGAATATATCGCTAAGAACAAGTATCCAAGAATTGAGCAAAACCCTGATTCAACCCCAAAAAAGGGAGGACCTGGGCAAAAGTTCACTGAATATGCTAAGCTGAATGCTCCTAGAAGCCAGATCTTGATGGAAATCGAGAAAGATCAAGATATTTGTTGGCCTAAACCCTTGAAGGTTGATCCTGCCAAGCTAGATAAGAGCAAATATTGTAGATTTCACAAAATGTTGGTCATGACACCGATGAGTGTAGGAAAGGAAGATTGAACAAGTACACTAGGGAAGGAAGAGATAGGAATAACAATGGGAGAAAGAACTTTGAAGATCGTAGGAGGGACCAAGACGACCAGGGGCGGAATCCCCAGCCTAGGGGACCGGTTATAAATGCAATCTTTGGAGGACCGCGACCCCGAGGGCCTGTGATACACACAATTTTTGGAGGACCAACTGCTGTCGGGTTATCCAGGAACTCCAGGAAAGTACCATAAAGGTTATGCGTATTGTTGGGGAAGCCCCGAAGAGGGCTAGGACAGAAGTAACAATGGCATTTGATGAATCTGACTTAGAGGGTGTAAAATTTCCCCATGACGACCCGCGGGTCATAACACCAATAATAGGGAACAGCCCGGTGAAGAGGGTCCTTGTAGATAATGGTGCTTCCGTGGATATCTTGCTCCATGACACCTTTTTAAGAATGGGTTATAATGATTCCCAATTGACCCCAACCGACATGCCGATATATGGATTTACGGGAGTAGAGTGCCTCGTGGAAGGGATAATCAAGTTGCCAACAACCACAGGTCAGGAATCAAGGAAAGCAACACAGATGTTGGACTTTATGGTGGTGAAGGCTAGTTCAAATTATAACGCTATCATAGGAAGAACGGGGATACATGCCTTTAAGGCAGTCCCTTCTTCCTACCATTCAGTTATGAAGTTTCCCACCCGGAATAGGATTGGAGAAGAAAGAGGAGATCAAAAAATGGCTAGAAGTTGTTATGTGGCCTCACTGAGGGCAGATGGAGTTGGGGGCAGGTTCTGCCTATTGAAGATCTGGATATCCGAGAGAATGATGAGAAAAGAGGGAAGCCAGCAAAAGACTTGGTTTCGGTTCCTTTAGCTCCCGAGGATCCTGAGAAAGTGACTTTCGTTGGAGCCACACTAGAGGAGCCCCTTAGAGGGAAGTTGGTGAAATTTCTGCAAGAAAATAGTGATGTGTTTGCATGGTCGGCAGCTGATATGCCAGGCGTAGACCCGGAACTGATAACTCACAAGCTGAATGTGGATCCGAGTCAGAAGAAGGTGAAGCAAAAGAAAAGAAGTTTTGCTCCAGAAAGGCAAAAAGCTATAAAATAGGAAGTAGAGAAGCTTTTAGAGGCTGGTTTCATTGAGGAGATACAATTTCCAAAATGGTTAGCGAACCCTGTGATGGTAAAGAAAGCCAATGGAAAATGGAGAATGTGTGTGGACTTCACTGACCTAAATGATGCATGCCCAAAGGATTGTTTCCCATTGCCAAGGATAGATACTTTGATAGATACTACTGCTGGACATGAGATGCTGAGCTTCATGGATGGATTTAGTGGATACAATCAAATCAAGATGCACAAGGACGACATCCCAAAGCTATCATTCATCACTGACTTTGGTGTTTATTGTTATCTTGTTATGGCATTTGGTCTCAAGAATGCAGGAGCCACCTATCAAAGGTTGGTAAATAAGATTTTTAAGGATCTTATTGGCAAGACCATGGAAGTTTATGTCGATGACATGTTAGTCAAGAGTCTAGTAAAGACTGACCACAAAACCCATTTAAGGGAAGCTTTTGAGGTCCTGAGATACCACAAGATGATGTTAATCCTATAAAGTGTGCTTTCGGAGTAGGATATGGAAAGTTTTTGGGATTGAGGGTCTCCAAGAGAGGAATCGAGGCCAATCCCGATAAAATAAAGGCAATCATGGACATGGAGCCACCAAAAACTATCAAAGATGTTCAAAAGCTCACTAGAAGGGTTGCTGCATTGGGACGATTCATCTCAAAGTCTGGGGATAAGTGCTTGTCGTTCTTCAAGTCCTTAAAGAAGGTTAAAGATTTTGTATGGAGTGAGAAAAGCTAGAAGCCATTCGAGAAATTAAAGAAATATATGGCCCAGGCCCCATTGTTGGTCAAGCCAGCTCTAAATGAAGTTTTATACTTGTACTTGGCCGTTTCATAGAATGCCTTGAGCGCTGTATTGGTTAAGGAGGAACTTAAAATCCAGAAACCCGTATACTATGTTAGTAAAATTCTGCATGGAGCTGAGTTGAATTATTCAACTATTGAGAAGTTTGCTTTAGCCTTGGTAATGGTTTCAAGAAAGTTGTGTCCTTACTTTCAAGCTCATAAGATTGAAGTGCTAACAAATCAGCCCTTAAGAAATATTATTCATAGTCCCAAGGCTAGTGGGAGGCTGATTAAGTGGGCAATAGAGCTGGGAGAGTTCGACATCAAATATAAGCCACGAACGGCAATAAAAGCCCAGGCATTGGCTGACTTCGTGGTGGAATGTACCATACCCAACCAAGAAGTCGGGGGCAGGAAGATACTATACCTCCAAACACAGAAGGTGATAAAGGGGACAAAGAGAAGGAAGTTAAGAAAAAGGAATATTGGGTCCTCTATTTTGATGGAACATCAAAAACAAATTCAAGTGGAGCAGGTTTGGTTTTACAAAGCCCCGATGGGTTCTTAAGTAAATATGCTGTAACATCCGGGAAATATCGTGTAATTATTAGTATCAATATATGATTATTATGTGAATATTATATGAATTTTTGGTGAATTATCTGATGATTGATAATAATATTTGGATGTTTGTATATAATAAAATGTGAGCATGTTAATTTTAATATGTCCAGAATAAAATATAGATAATTAAGGTATATTTCTGGTAATTTTGGAGTTTTAGATGATTTTATAATGATTTATGAATTTATTAATTATTTTCTGAATAATTATAAAATTATTTTATAAAGCCGGGAACCGTCCGACTTCAACCGTTTTTTACGTTTTTACAACCCGAAACTCTTCCGAAAACTCCTTCCTAACCTAATCTGGTAATTTCGGACATTTTCCGTGTTTTGACTTTTTCGATCCGGATTACGGTTTGACCCGTGCGCGGCCCGGCGCAAGATTTTCGATACGATAACCCTTTCGATAAATCAACAAAACCCTTATTCTCAAGAGACGGGATATTTTTACATTATTTTCGTATATGGTGTTTTATGAAAAGCTCAGTATTCATAATTATCCAATTCTGGTATTAAATTGTATCGTTTTTATAGTTAACGGCTAAGTAATCTATTTTTGGATCATTTTGTAGTTACTTAGCGGCTAAGCAACTAATTTAACGATCCAAAATGATCCAGAACGAACCAATATTCCGTAAATATAAATAGTATATTTCTTATTTCATTTTACTCGTTTATTCATTTATAACCAGTAAAAATATAGTAATTATAGAAAAAAACCCTTAAAAACGATACGTTCCCGAGAATCAAATGCACGAACGAGGACATTACCAAACTCCGATTCAAGCGTGTAACATATCAAAACGAAGCTCTCGAAAAACTCTACCTTAATCCACCATCTGTTTTTTCCCAGAAATCAAGGTATTTTTCTGATTTAATTATTTAAATTCGAATTATTTATGAATTAAAATAGGAATTTTTATTCTGGATGTTGTTTGTATGATTTGATGCCATAATCATGTGGATAATATTTTTATGATCATTTTGGTATATATTATGTCAGATTTTGAGCTTTGCATCATGTAGAAAAGTGACTTTGATTCTCAGATATGAAAATTAGGGTTATGTTCTTGAATATTCTTAATCGATTTTTTGGATTTTGAGGTTGGGTGATTCTGGAATGGTTTTGATCATACAGTTAGATTGTTTGTGTTCTGAGCATCATTTCCAGATGCATATCGTCGAGTTTAGTTGCGTTTTATGTTCAGTCGGGTTGTAGCCGGATGTTCGCCGGTGTTGCTCGAGTTTCGATCGAAATCAATGGCGGAATGGTCATTGGTATCGATTGAGACTATAGTTAAGCTGTAGAGGTGATGGGGAGTGATTTTGTGTGAGAAACAGGTTAAATCAGCCTATTTTTTCCATGAATTAGACACGTCGGAATCCGGTAAAGCCACCGGACTTGTTGCAGAATCCGGCGGGTTTAACCCGGATCCGCCCTGTTCTTGAAAACCAGTTTTCTGATCCAACTCCAACTCGGCTTCAATCCATAGCAGCCCAATTTTATTTTCTGAAATATGTTTCTGGGATTTATTTTTAGAAAATAAATCAAAATTCTGTTTTATGTTTAAAAAAAATCATTTTTAATTCCAAAAATCAATATTTTTAATTCTAAAAATTATTTTAATTCTAAAATAAATTTTGATTATTTAATTAATTAATTTTAGTTGATAATTAATTATTTGATTAGTCAATTAATTTAAATATTAATTGATTAATTAATTTAATTAGTTATTAATTAATTTTAATTGATTTAATAATTAGATTTAGTTATTTAAAATTAATTTAAAAATTCTGAAAAATATTTTTGAGCTTTAGAATATTATTGTAAATTATTTTCAAGACTCGATAATTATTATAAAATTATTTTAAAGCCAAATTCGGGTGTTCGAACCCTATTATTTAATTATTAAATGATTCGGAGACCGTTTTAATTCCGAAAAAATATTCAAAAATTCATAATAAATCAACCGTTCGTCCGTTTAATACGAAACGAACGCCTCTAGACTCAGAAAAATATTCTGCTTCTATTAAAAATATTTTCGAGACCTAAATTCTTTTGTATCCAAAGGGTGTTTGTTTTATGAAGCATTCTGAGTCGGTTATTGATCGATAAAATATTTTTTTTGACCCGATTTCAATTCTAAACGTATTAAGACCTATCTTTTATCAATTCAACTTATGTGCTACATGAAATACGTGATTATATGATTACATGCCCTATGTGTACATGTTATGTGGATAATGAGTCAATATGTCTTTATTAAGATGTGATCTTATCTGTTATTATAGGGCGGGTAGATAATAAGAATAAACGTATAGACTAGATAATTATATATATTGTCAGTTCATTGAATAGTATTATTTATGATAGATGCACATAGTTCGAGGCATTCAAAGCCAGACAGAAATTGTAGAAGTAAAGCCTGATAGCGTGTAGTGATGAAACGAGTGGATTCAAAATAAAGATAAACCTAAAGGAGTAAATGATAAGAAAGGTCAAGTAGCCTGTCAAGAGGAATACAGATGCAACAGGACTGAGTGATATGGCAGCTAGTTAAAGATCAGTAGATTATCAATTGAGGCAAGTATTCCTAACCTTTCTCCTAAAATACTGCAAATATTTATTCGCTCTTATTCTAAGTTCAGAATAGTTAACTATTTTATATTTCGCTGCAATTACTCTTATTATGCCAGTTCTTTTAATTATTGTTCCTATAATTCGATTGCTCTCTTGAGCAAATACCCATTCGTTCGGGTTATTTGCGAACCCTGATTTGAGATGTTTTGAAATCAAAATGATTTGATATCAAAATACTCTACGGGCTGGACGGTTATTATTAGGACCAGTGATGAGCTGGATCCTATGGGTCAGGGATGGACCGGACCCTTTAGGCCATAGTTGCCTGGGTACCCCATATGTTGGTTGGGTCTATGCAGTTGGGTATAGAACCGCACTGTCTCCTGAATGATCAGCGGGTTATAATGCATATGTTGGTTTATAGTGTCCAGTCTAATTTATTGTTGATCGCCATTAACGGCATTCCTTTCCGAGTAGTTCATAATTACAGACTCACACAAAGATTTAATTCAAAAGGTTGAAATATTGAAACGATTACTATCCTTTACGGAGAAATGTGATTTATGATTAAAGGCCAATGAGGGTCGATGTTTTGTTCGCTCAACTATTTAAATATGTAAAGACGTTTTTAAAATCATTCAACAATCGTTTCCAGGAGTTTTCTGATCTGATACCTGGAAACTATTTATGATACTTGCTGGGCATTTTTGGCTCACTCTTGCTTTGTGAACTCTTATTTCTTTCAGTATCACATGAGGGCAAAGTGAATAGCTTTTAATAGACAGCAAAAGTGGTGAGATTTCAGCTGAAGAAATTTGGAGATGTTGGAGTGATTAATACAAGGAAATTAGTAGTGAGGTAATGAAATTGTATTTAGACAACGTAAATTTTAGAAGGTTAAATTCTTGTTTCATACTATAACTTGTATGCGATCCTGAATATGAGGGGTTATCTGTATATTTATTTTAATATACAGGTTTTTATTATTATTTAAAATTGTGTAGTGACACCCAATTCTGACCCCAGATTTGGGGGCGTCACAGTTGGTATCAGAGCTACAGGTTATTGGTCATTGGAATAAGAATAGGTGAGGGTAAGATAGGAGTGATAGGTCATATGAGATAGGAAAGATCCCATGCATACTCATTTTAAGTTCGAATTGAGTGCGAATGAGGACTAGCAGGTCCGATACGGAATTGGTAAGCCAGAATTATTGAGGAAGGTGTACGGCGAATATCGCAACGCTATAGGTATATTGAGTTCTCCCATCCTACAGCAATGAGGAATCGATAGATCGGCGGAGACTGGATATGTTACCCTACGTTTCATGCGATTTTAAAGAAGATGCGATTGAGTCTTGTGAGAACTTCGCGTAAGAGAGGCTTAGTGAGTTTTCTATACAAATCAACTTAGAATTAGGCAGTAGGACGAGCTTCACGCTGGAGGCAACACGTTGATGGAAGCTGATGAAGAACCAATGTTGCACGTTTCGAAGGCACCGCCGCTACAAGAAGATTCCTATCACTTATCGGGAGCTGCGTAAGGAATGATATCTACCTTACTAGGTATAGGTAAGACTAGCAAGAAGATGCAACCGTACCTATAGATAGAACGTCGAAACGCCTGTATGGTTGTAAGTATAACGTCAGAGAATGTTGGCAAGATTGTCAGAGATAGTACCGGATGTCATTATTGCGGCAAAATTACGAATAAATGATATACGACGGTAAATGAAGTTTCATCGACTAATAAGTGTGAGCAGAATCCAAGGAAAAGTAGATGATGTACCAAAATGGAGAGACCCTTATATGGGCATTCCTTCAGTTAGATATTTCATTAACGGGTTAAAAGAATAGCAAGTAACTTATATGGTAATGACGACCAAATATTGATTTTCAAAATTTTAAAATGAGATTTCGGAGAAGATTTTCTTAATCAACTTTCAGAAGATTTTGGTATGAAATGAGTTCTACAATTTGGTTGTCAAATTACTATTTATGTTCTTGTTATTATAAACAGAAAATGACCTAAAAAGAAGAATGGATATAGACTCAGTATTGTTAGTTTGAGGGACTAAGTAGACTCCCTCCCAGCAGGGAGAAAGTTTAAAGTTTTCGTGAAAGACGAGAGTAATCTTTGTTTAAATAATATCAATAATTGAATCAACATGTTAAAACATTATTCGTGAAATTATTAAAACTTAACGAAAATTGTGATTCGAACGGACCGAGGATGATTGAAGGAAATGGAAGACTCTTCCAGAATATTAGTGAAAAATAATAATCCTGATCGTCGAAGTTGAGGCAATGCATGATCAATGGTTATTGTATGCGGCATAAATGGAAATCTGAAGCAGTAGTTATAAATTTTGCAAGGACGCAATTATGATCAAACCATTGAAGCATTTAATGTGGAGGCTTTTCCAGACGACATTTCAAAAGTTATAATGTGACCAAAATTGTGAATCTCTCATTTGATTGGTTCTGAAGGCAAAATTAGGTGAAGCGTGGAAGGTGATCAACATCAAAATTCCTCTTCTTGACACTATAGCATATGTTCTTCTTGATTCTTGGATACGTATAAGTTTCTTCTGTGGATAAATCATATGAGATGAAGACGAAAGAAAATTTTTTGTATTCCTTCTGAATTGTTTCTCTCCTCAAATCACTGATTTCTGATTGAGACAAACAGTGTTGTGGTATGACTCTTTGTCGAAATGATGAAGAGTCGGGTGGGATGCCACCTAATCATGTGTTGTATGCCATATAGTATAAAAGACTGGCCATCTTGAGTACGAATATGGTTGTCTCATTCACGTATAAATCTTCACTCATTCTTCTCCCTTCAATTTTATGAATTACAAATTCTCCAAATCGTTTGTGGCATTATTATTCCTTATTCAGTTTTAAATCAAAATCATATTCGCAAACTCTCTTTTTGCGTAAAGTCTATTCTTTGACAATTTCAAAAGAAATGAAATAGTGTGGCACGTGGAATCATACAACAAACATAGATATGACTGTAAACCGATAAATGGTGGACATCCGCGGGTAAGGAAGAAGAAATTTATCGATAGCATGGACGTGGTGAAGATGTCAATTCAGACAGTTGTTAGTGTTACGAAGATCTCATCAGTACGATAGATTGCGTTAACATGATGCGCTTCAAATCAGAGGATTTCGACATTAAATGAATGGTTAGCGAACCATAACAAATAAATTAGTTATAAAATAAGGAAGTAAGGCTGTATGCAAAGCGAACGAGTGTCAGGACAACAATCGGAGATCAAGGAAATTCTAAACATTGACTCAGACAGGCAATTAATACGTGAAGCATCCCTTCGTCGCGGAAAGATATTTGTCGTGAAGATTCAAGATCAAAGAAATCTTAATCGTAAACAAATTTTGAACGTGTTTTTCCAGAAATTGTGAAGTTCTCTACCTTGAGTAAATAAGTTATGATGAAGGTTCGATACAGGAACATAAGTGGAGATGAATCAATGGCGACTCGACTGTGAAACCTTTTAAGAAATAATGATTTGGCAATTGAGTTTCCACCAGACTGTGGAAATAATAATGAAAACCATGCGTAGTTATTAAAAGATAAACAGATTAGTTGATGAAATTAAGTGCGTATCGTCAACAATAGATGATTGGTGTAGTTCGTTGAAAGATGTGGCATAATTTTTAAAAGTAACTATACCCAAATGGTAATGGTAAGAGATAAGTTAAGAGACTTGCGAAATAAAATTTTTAGAAACAACAAGATGAATTTTAAAGTTCGCTAATAAAATTTTGTAATATTCTGAAAGAACTGGGAAAAGTGTGGTTATAGTAATCATTGTTGGTTTAAGACCTTAAGTCTCATTTCAAAAGATATATGTTATGCCAATTAATCATACCTATACTAATCAAAATGATATAATTCGAACTAGGGTGGATGGATGAATTTGGTTGATGGAAGTGGATGGATGTGATTGTAGACGATTTGGTAGATTGATGGTGTCGGCTTGAGTCCGACTGGTACTCGATGGTATAGGAGAGGTGCTGCCCAAATTTTCAGAGATTACTCTACATATAAGGATAAAGAAGTATATTCTCACTCCCAGTTGTATTCCAAATGGTTGTGATTTTGGTTCTTGAGAAAGAATGTTACGATCGAACTGACTTTATGTAATTGGTCTTTGATTCTAGTTAGCTAGTCTTTACTCGGTTTAAGTGATCGGTTAAAAGAGTTAATTGATCAACTTTACCAACAAATGGTTAGCTAAATGGAGATTGATTCTAATTAGATTGAGTCAAGCTCTAACATGATTTTCAGATCCCAAATCAAGGCGGTTAATAAGTTGAAGGAAGTGATGGCATTAGCAGGAATCGAAAGTTTAGTAGAATTAGCGTAATGTTACCACAAACATGTGTGAGACTTTATCTACATGAATATGCTCTTTTCGATAAATAAGAGGAACATAAATTATTTGGTATATGCTAGTAAGAAGAAAATTTTCAAGAACTGAAGGTTCAAGATAAAGCAAAAAGATTCTATCATCTGTAATAGCATTCCAGGAAGGACTTGAAAGTATACCCATATCGAATAGCGATTGAATAAAAGTTTTCGAAAGCTCGCAAATCCAAGTATCTGAGGTAAGATGAAGACTAATGAAGTACACATATGAACTTGGGAAGAAGAAAGGTTGATCAATTATAAAAAAAGCCAAATATGCGATCAATGATGATTTAAGTGAGGCTAAGAAAGTAGTTATCGATGAATTTGGTAATTCTGTCATTAAGAACATAAATATTATAAATAGAAGCCTTTTATTAACTTCAGAACTGGTTTATCTAATAATGCACAAATTAATATTATCAAGAAAGAGACATTCCTTATGTTAGAAGAGTTAATGAGTAATGAGAATGAAGAACTAAATAAGAAAAAAGTGGAATAAAAAGGATGATAAAGTAATGTTATAAAGTAATCCAGGATATATGCAAGTTGTGAACATCAGATATGCCAGAACTGATAGGGGAATGAAGTAAAAAACCGGCAATTGAAGACAAGAATTTCATTCAAAGAATACGCGTAAGCAGGGAAGATTAAACAACAGTATTTGTGGCAAACTATTAGAGAAGAACGTTACAATGAATCTCATATCAGAATTCTTTAGAATTAAAGCAAAGCCGATGGTTCTAACGAATGATTTACCAAGTTTACCTCGATAAATGAGGTAAGAATTTCTCATCAGTTACTATACGGGGTCGAGCTGGTGTCAAAAGGTCATGTGTCATATAACCCAGTAGGAATGAGATACTGGGAAAAGGAAAACTTCAGAAATATGGATCGAAAGAATAATGAAATAAAGAGTACTTTGCGCTATACAAAGGTGATCATGGAGAAAAGATAATGGAGGGATGAAGTCACGCATCGGTTATTAGAAATAGTATATAAGGAATGATTGGATAGTGTAATTGTATTTATTAATAACATCCTCGCCCATTCAAGAACTAAGGAAGACCAAGTTGAACACCTGAAGATATGCATGCAAAGGGTGAAAGATTAGCAACTACGTTCTAAGCTTCAAAGGTATTAACTCTGGCTATAATTACTTATGAGCTACGGAAGTATGGTTAATTACTAACCAAGCAAGATCCATACAGAGATAGATGTCTTGAGTAGAAAAGAAAGAGTGAGCATCACTAAGATTGCTGGAGAGTGGATAAAGGAATTGTAAAAGTTAGAAATTGAGAACAGGTTTTGATCCGACTTCTGGATTATACTGATACTTATTTTGTTGTTGGATATCAAAGGTGGTATTAATATAGATGATTGATGTTGACTTCAGTATGGAATGTTGTTAGCATCAAAGTTCATATTGATATCTAATTTGATATGACAACAAAATTGGTATTAGTACCAAGAGTTCGGTTTTGAATAAAGTTATGGTTCATTCTATTCCAAATTAAAATTTCCTTTCAGATAGTAAAAGATTTCGCTCGATGAATATACTTGTTAGTGATTGAAAAAAAATTGAAAAATACTACAAATTGATGAGTTAAATGCAAATGTCGAGATTTTCTTTTAATTTTTAGTTTTGAATAGATTTAGAACATTTTGAAGCATCAGACGCCATGAGATCAGTATATCGGATGCAGAAAGATGGAGAATACAAAATACCAGTTAAAGGTTCTCGAATACGATTGAAAACGATCATATGCTAGACTAATCAAACAAAAGGAGACGCGAGAATTAAAGTTGAACAGTTGGGGAAAAGGGAAGGTTCATAAACATAAATTATTAGAATTAGAAAGAGAAGTAGATTAGTATAAATTAAGTTGGTCTATCGAGACAATAAGATAGATAGAATGGTTACGAATGGGTTGACCCTGTTGTTACAGGCATAACGAGTTCATAAAGATATTCAAATGTATATGGCTAAGAAAGGTAATTTAGTTCCCTATGTATAAAATGAATATTGATTCAGGTTATGTGAGTAACTGACAAATTTAATGTCGGTGAAAGACCGTTGAGTTGTGATTAAAGTGAGGAGACCCGAGGAATTATAGGAAAGATACTTGGAAAATATCATAGTCAACGTTAGAAAGCAAATACGCCCTGGTCCCAGTGCATCATTTACAAATAGAAAATAAGATAACAGGATCGATTAAAGAGCCTCGAATGCGATAGAAAGCGGTTACAAATTAGGTTATGTGAACGAAGAAACATATGAGGATGAGATTCAACACCGAGTAACAGTTGGAAATGCACATAAGCACGAGTTACTAGAAATAGAAAAAAAAAGAGAATTAAGAGGTGTTATGCTGGTCCCTCCTACATAGTAAAATAGACAGGATAAATAGAAGAGAGTTGGCTTCACCGCTACCCGTATAGCGAATCCATAGGGCGTTTATATGTATATATCCAGAAGGAGTAAGTTAGCTCCATTATATATAGGAGATGGAGAGTTGAATTGAGTTATGCAAGCAACAAATAGAATATGATGTTAGCGAGAGGCTATTAAGGAAAGACTGATATTATACGTTAAAGTTATGAAAAATTATAAGGTTAAGAGATTAACCTGAGAAAATGAAAGTTATATACTTGAAAAGTACTAGTATTATTCCATTGCGTGATTCTGAGGACAGAATCATTTTAAGGGGGGAAGGATGTAACATCCGGGAAATATCGTGTAATTATTAGTATCAATATATGATTATTATGTGAATATTATATGAATTTTTGGAGAATTATCTGATGATTGATAATAATATTTGGATGTTTGTATATAATAAAATGTGAGTATGTTAATTTTAATATGTCCAGAATAAAATATAGATAATTAAGGTATATTTCTGGTAATTTTTGGAGTGTTAGATGATTTTATAATGATTTATGAATTTATTAATTATTTTCTGAATAATTATAAAATTATTTTATATAGTCGGGAACCGTCCGACTTCAACCGTTTTTACGTTTTTACAACCCGAAACTCTTCCGAAAACTCCTTCCTAACCTATTCTGGTAATTCCAGACATTTTCCGTGTTTTGACTTTTTCGATCCGAATTACGGTTTGACTCGTGCACAGCCCGGCGCAAGATTTTCGATACGATAACCCTTTCGATAAATCAACAAAACCCATATTCTCGAGAGACGGGATATTTTTACATTATTTTCGTATATGGTATTTTATGAAAAGCTCGGTGTTGATAATTATCCAATTCTGGTATTACATTGTATCGCTTTTATAGTTACTTAACGGCTAAGTAATCTATTTTTGGATCATTTTGTAGTTACTTAGCGGCTAAGCAACTAATTTAACGATCCAAAACGATCCAGAACGAACCAATATTCTGTAAATATAAATAGTATATTTCTTATTTCATTTTACTTGTTTATTCATTTACAACCAGTAAAAATATAGTATTATAGAGAAAAACCCTTAAAAACGATACGTTCCTGAGAATCAAACGCACGAACGAGGACGTTACCAAACTCCGATTCAAGCGTGTAACATATCAAAACGAAGCTCTCGAAAAACTCTACCTTAATCCACCATCTATTTTTGCCCAAAAATCAAGGTATTTTTCTGATTTAATTATTTAAATTCGAATTATTTATGAATTAAAATAGGAATTTTTGTTCTTGATGTTGTTTGTATGATTTGATGCCACAATCTTGTAGATAATATTTTTCTGATCATTTTGGTATATAATATGTCAGATTTTGAGCTTTGCATCATGTAGAAAAGTGACTTTGATTCTCGGATATAAAAATTAGGGTTATGTTCTTGTATATTCTTAATCGATTTTTGGGATTTTGAGTTTGGGTGATTCTGGAATGATTTTGATCATACGGTTAGATTGTTTGTGTTCTGAGCATCATTTCCAGAAGCATATCGTCGAGTTTGGTTGCGTTTTACGTTCAGTCGGGTTGCAGCCGAATGTTCGCCGGCGTTGCTCGAGTTTCGATCGGAATCAATGGCGGAATGGTCATTGGTATCGATTGAGACTATAGTTAAGCTGTAGAGGTGATGAGGAGTGATTTTGTGTGAGAAACAGGTTAAATCAGCCTGTTTTGGCCATGAATTAGATCGTCGGAATCCGGTAAAGCCACCGGACTTGTTGCAGAATCCGGCGAATTTAACCCGGATCCGCCCTGTTCTTGAAAACCAGTTTTCTGATCCAACTCCAACCCGGCTTCAATCCATAGCAGCCCGATTTTATTTTCTGAAATATGTTTCTGGGATTTATTTTTAGAAAATAAATCAAAATTCTGTTTTATTTTAAAAAAAAAACATTTTTGATTCCAAAAATCAATATTTTTAATTCTAAAAATTATTTTAATTCTAAAATAAATATTGATTATTTAATTAATTAATTTTAGTTGATAATTAATTATTTAATTAGTCAATTAATTTAAATATTAATTGATTAATTAATTTAATTAGTTATTAATTAATTTTAATTGATTTAATAATTAGATTTAGTTATTTAAAATTAATTTAAAAATTCTGAAAAATAGTTTTAAGCTTTGGAATATTATTGTAAATTATTTTCAAGGCTCGATAATTATTATAAAATTATTTTAAAGCCAAATTCGGGTGTTCGAACCCTATTATTTAATTATTAAATGATTCGGAGGCCGTTTTAATTCTGAAAAATGTTCAAAAATTCATAATAAATCAACCGTTCGTCCGTTTAATACGAAACGAACGCCTCTAGACTCAGAAAAATATTCTTCTTCTACTAAAAATATTTTTGAGACCTAAATTCTTTTGTATCCAAAGGGTGTTTGTTTTATGAAGCATTCTGAGTCGGTTATTGATCGATAAAATATATTTTTTTGACCCGATTTCAATTCTAAACGTATTAAGACCTATCTTTTGTCAATTCAACTTATGTGCTACATGAAATACGTGATTATGTGTTATATGATTACATGCCCTATGTGTACGTGTTATGTGGATAATGAGTCAGTATGTCTTTATTAAGATGTGATCTTATCTGTTATTATCGGGCGGGTAGATAATAAGAATAAACGTATAGACTAGACAATTATATATATTTCCAGTTCATTGAATAGTATTATTTATGATAGATGCACAGAGTTCGAGGCATTCAAAGCCAGACAAAAATTGTAGAAGTAAAGCCTGATAGCGTGCAGTGATGAAATGAGTGGATTCAAAATAAAGATAAACCTAAGGGAGTAAATGATAAGAAAGCTAAAGTAGCATGTCAAGAGGAATACAGATGCAACAGGACTGAGTGATATGGAAGCTAGTTAAAGATCAGTAGATTATCAATTGAGGCAAGTATTCCTAACCTTTCTCCTAAAATACTGCAAATATTTATTCGCTCCTATTCTAAGTTCAGAATAGTTAACTATTTTATATTTCGCTGCAATTACTCTTATTATGCTAGTTCTTTTAATTATTGTTCCTATAATTCGATTGCTCTCTTGAGCAAATACCCATTCGTTCGGGTTATTTGCGAACCCTGATTTGGGATGTTTTGAAATCAAATGATTTGATATCAAAATACTCTACGGGCTGGACGGTTATTATTAGGACCAGTGATGAGCTGGATCTTATGGGTCAGGGATGGACAGGACCCTTTAGGCCATAGTTACCTGGGTACCCCATATGTTGGTTGGGTCTATGCAGTTGGGTATAGATCCGCACTATCTCCTAACTGATCAGCAGGTTATAGTGTATATGTTGGTTTCTAGTGTCCAGTCTAATTTATTGTTGATCGCCATTAACGGCATTCCTTTCCGAGTTATTCATAATTACAGACACACACAAAGATTTAATTCAAAAGGATGAAATATTGAAATGATTAATATCCTTTACGGAGAAATGTGATTTATGATTAAAGGCCAATGAGGGTCGATGTTTTGTTCGCTCAACTATTTAAATATGTAAAGACGTTTTTAAAATCATTCAACAATCGTTTCCAGGAGTTTTCTGATCTAATACCTGGAAACCATTCATGATACTTGTTGGGCATTTTTGGCTCATTCTTACTTTGTGAACTCTTATTTCTTTCAGTATCACATGAGGGCAAAGTGAATAGCTTTTAATAGACAACAAAAGTGGTGAGATTCCAGCTGAAGAAATTTGGAGATGTTGGAGCGATCAATACAAGGAAATTAGTAGTGAGGTAATGAAATTGTATTTAGACAACGTAAATTTTAGAAGGTTAGATTCTTGTTTCATACTATAACTTGTATGTGATCCTGAATATGAGGGGTAATCTGTATATTTATTTTAATATATAGGTTTTTATTATTATTTAAAGTTGTGTATTGACACCCAATCCTGACCCCGGATTTGGTGGTGTCACATATGCTATGAAGTTAGAATTTCCAACCATAAATAATGAGGCAGAATATGAAGTTCTGATAGCTGGCCTCGTCCTAGCAGGGACGCTGAGAGTCAAGAACTTAAAGGTCTGTGGAGACTCGAAGTTGGTCATATCCCAGGTGAAGGGAGAGTTTGAGGCAAGGGATGATATGATGGCTAAGTATGTCCGCCTAGTAAGAGCTGTGATGACTCAATTCGATTAGTGCCATGTTAGGCACATGCCAAGGGAGGAAAATGCTAAGGCGGATGCATTGTCGAAGTTTGCTTCGTCTGAGATAGAGGAAAGTTCAGGAAGCGTATACTTCCGCGTTCTGAAGACTGGGAATAGGCCTGTCAATGGAGCGAAAATCCGACCCGACCCGATCCGATCCGATGCCATTTTAGCGGATATGGATCGACCTATTAAAAATCCGATCCGGGATCCGGTCCGATAAGAAATATCCGATTATAAATGGAGCGAATATGGATTTAGACCGATCTGATCCGTTAATAACCCGATCCGGTTATATATATATATAGATATATTATAATACAAATATTTTTTAATAATTCTAATTTTAAACATATTATCCTCGAGTCAAGTTTCATTATCTATATTTCGTTCGGTTTAATCTCAAGCGTACAGTCCATTTCTATAACCTCATTTCTATAACCCTAGTTCTTTTACCTTTTAGAGCTGCATAACCTAAAGTCTTAATTCATATAACACTTCCATTTCGCAACATCAATTTTTTCATAGTTTGCATTAAAATATTGCACAACTTGGTATGTTTATTTCAAAAAATAAATTTTAGTTTATAATTTATTTTTGAATTTCGTTGTATTTTACTTGTATTTTAATATTTTTCGGAATTGTAAATTTTAAATAAATTTTGTTATAAGTTAAGTTAAAAAAATAAATATACATAAATGGGGCGGATATCCGATCCGAAACCCGTGATCCGAACGGATCCGGATATGGATCGGCCTATAAAAATCCGGAGCCGATCCGATCCGAATTCGAATCCGAAAAAATAAATGGATATGGATATGGATTTAGGGCGATCTGATCCAAACTCGATCCATTGACAGGCCTAGCTGGGGACATCATGGATAGTTCCCATTAAGGCCCACATTCAAACTGGTTGGCTGCCAAATAACGTGACTGATGCACGGAAGTTGGTTGTTCGAGTACTGAGATACTCCTTGATAGACAGGATTTTGTATAAAAGATCTTATGTAGTCCCTTACTTAAGATGTCTCAGGCCCGATGAGGCACGCTTGGCTCTTGAAGAAGTACATGAAGGTATCCGTGGGCAACACTTGGGGGCAGAGCACTGGCTCATAAGATAACCCGTTTAGGCTTCTATTGGTCAGAAATGATGGCCGATGCCAAAGAGTATGTGAAGAAGTGTGATCGGTGTCAGAAGCATGCACTTGTCGTTCGACAACCCAACGAGATGTTGACCTCCATCAACTCTCCCATCCCCTTTTCCATGTGGGGAATGAATATACTTGGATCTTTCCCCATGGCCACGGCATAAAGGAAGTTCCTGATTGTAGCAAATGATTATTTTACTAAGTGGATTAAAGCCAAGCCTTTGGCCAAGATCACACCTAAGCAGGTTGCACAATTCCTGTGGGAAAACATCATGTGTCGTTATGGAATTCCCCATATCCTGATTATCGATAATGGAACACAGTTCAACAATGAGGAATTCAAGAAGTATTGCAAGCAAAATGAGATTGAGTTACGATTTACCTCCGTAGCTCACCCGCAAGCCAATGGGCAAGCGGAGGTGGCAAATCGAATAATCCTGGATGGACTAAAGAAGAGGATCGAGAAGTCAAGGAATAACTGGGTGGATGAAATACTCCCAATACAATGGGCCTATAGGACTACCTGTAAAGTCACGACTGGAGCAACTCCCTTTATGTTAGCATATGGGGCAGAAACGGTTATTCCTGTAGAGATATCACATTCATCTCCCAGGATTCAAGGTTTTAATACTGAGGAAAATGAGGAAGGGCAAAGGTTATCCCTGGATCTAATTGATGAAGTACGAGATGAGGCATATGCGAAGATAGTGGAATATCAGAAAAAGGCTTTGTTCTACTACAACCTAAGGGTTAATGAAAGGTTTTTTAAGCAAGGTGACTTAGTCCTGAGGAAGGTGGAAGCTTCTGGTGTTGGGCAGAGAGGGAAACTTGCCCCGAATTGGGAAGCGCCGTATAAGGTCAAAAGTGTTCAAGGAAGATGAACCTACAAGCTGGAAACTATGGATGGTTTTGATGTCCCAAGAACCTGGCATGCACAAAACCTGAAGATTTACTATGTGTAAATTGGTTGAGCACGATTCTCACTTGCCAAGATGACAAATAGGTTGAAAAGCACCTTGAAGCTTTGCTTGCTTAGGACTACATGTTCTAGTTTTATTTTGAGGTTTATTAAGACTTATGTAAGGGATGAATCCTAACAGTTTAAGAAATTCATAAAGTTTTCGAAATATATTTTAATTCATGTGGCATGGCAAGTAAACTAAGTGCACGAGATGAAAGCATAAAGTTCGATAAATAAAGATGGTTCAAATAAATAGTACAAATTCTGATAAATTAAGTCTCAAAGACAAAGTAAAATAAATAAGCCACGCAGGGGTAGAAAAGCTCTAAGGAGCAGAGGTGCCCTCAGCATTCATATCATCATCTCCGCCACTCTCGGTGGAAGTCTCAGTAGTCCCGGAGGAGGAAGAGCTATCATCTGCAGCAGGCCTGGAAGATGACTCGGGAGGAGGAAGAAGCGGGTCCCGAGGGATACGATCCGAGACAACCACTCGGGTGCAGAACCTCTATAGTAAAGCCTCGTCATTAGGGCAGACATAGTCCGCTGGGTTAATATCAGGGCAAGTCTCGTTCACGGTCCCAAGGGCCGTGTCCCAACCAGTCCTAAAAAACCAGGGAACACCAAGTCGTCCCTCACCCTCATAGACTGGGTGAACTCCTCCGAGTCCAAATAGTTATCGATCGCCTTGTCCTTCTCGGCCCTTAGCACAACCAGCTCAGCATTAGACTCTCTGAGCTCCTCCTCCTTACGCTTCAACTTTCGCTCCAAAGAAGCGTACTTCCTCTGCTTCTTCCTGAGGGCATTGTCAGCTTTGTCCGAAGCCCTCTTCCATGATTCAGCTTGCCTCACAGCACCTTGAAAGTAGGCGTTAGACTGAAATGAAATAATAAACAAAGATATAAGGCAAGTGAATGCTACAAGTAAAAAAAAGATAGAAGAGTAAAATTGTAAGAAAGAGTCGTACTGAGGCCAAGGACTGAGCTCCCATGAGCTTTATCCTCTCCAGGTCGGGAGTAGCTACCACATTAGTGAAGTCCTTGGGGGTTACGCCGTGGTAAGACCAATCTCAGGCGTGCTTTGTGGATCCAACCACGGTATCCCCTCGGCGGAATCCCGAAAGAGGCTGAAAAACGCCCGTAGCAGCAGAGACAGGAGCAGCAGCAGAGATAGGGGCACTGTGGGCTTCAGCTCCCTCAGCAGGAACCTCCACCATGGGCTCCTTGTCCTTCCTTAGGAAGCTAGGCTCCGTAGCCTTTCCTCAGGTGTCCAGACCCATAAGGCGAGCCTTTTTCATCCTCGCGGTCTCCTCGACAATAGGCACAGTATCCTCATTAATTTCCTTAGTAGCTGCAAAAACAAGAGAAAAATAAAAATAAGTTGTGTCAATAATGCATGAAAGAAAATAAAAACGAGAAGGGAAGAAAAATACCCTGTTGAAAAACTGAGGATAGCCCTACATAAATAAGGGGAAACTCCTCTAAAAGAGTCCAGCTGATAGTGGCACCATCATCCCGAGTGAGCTCATCATATATGATAGTTTCCTTGGGGGTTAGGTGAGTGGATTTGAGGCTACCATCGCTAACCTTCCCGAAGGAAGATATGAAGAGGGTGCCCCAGTCCCCATTCTCCCACCTTAACCCGAAAAAACTACTCCTCCAATGTTGGTTATTATCGGGAATGGAAGCACTATTAAAAATATGTTTACACTTGGGTCTTTGATTAATGTAGACCCAACCACAGATACTCGAAGAACTGTTATAACACTGGAAGATTTTCCTAAAAACTGCTACTTATAAAGGAAAACCTCCCCTAAGACAACAAACCATGAAACATAAAATGTTCCTCCAGGCGTTTGGAGGAAGCTGACAGGGGTTAATTTGCAAGTCCGCTAAAAGGTTGGGAATGAAAGGATGAAAAGGAAACCTAAGCCCAGCATTAAGGGCATCAGTATAAATGAAAAGAGTGTCTGGTTTCCAGTGGCAAGTACGATCACCACCGCTAACAGGAACTAACCTAATGGGAGGACGAACGTTGTAAAGTGCGTTCATTTTTTCAAAATCTATATTATGCCAGGTGTTGCAATAATCAAACGAATTAAGGTGTGCATTAGAGGGGTACTCATCCCCTCAAGTATTAATCATATCTAGTAAAGACATGTAAGAAGAGCAGATTTCAATATCGTTACCTCGTTTCGAAGCTGAGGCAATCTTGGCCGCTCTCTCAGCACCCTTGTCAGCCATTAATGGAGGTAGAATAAAGCTTAAAACCTTGAAAAAGGAAGGAAGGCCGGAAAAGGCTAGCCGGAAAAGCTTCTAAGGAGAGGAGTGTTAGGAGTGTTTGAGAGGAGAGAAGGAGAAATGAGAAATGTGAAGAGGAGAAATGAGAAGTGTGAGGAGATCACACTCCCACTTCGCTCTTATATAGCCTCTAGGAAGGCAAGTTGGGCTTGAAAAATCCCATTTGGGCCCAAGAAATAGAAGGATAGAGAAAGATCTGGGAGCTTTGTTAGTAAAAAACTTGATTTAAATAAATATTTTGGAATTCTGGAAGAATCCAGAAAGAACCTCAGAAATTCCAGTAAATTCTGGAAGTTGGGCTTAGGAGATAAGGACCAGCCAAGAAATTACTGGGCCTGGAAGTGTGAAAGCCCAGTGGAGGGGCCCAAGTTAGAAATTATGATAAACCCAAAATTTGTTGGGCCAATGAATAAATCAAAGCCCAAATATTTGAAGGTCATACAAAACCAAGGCCCAAAAGAAAAGCCCAGAAAAAAAGATGGGCCAAAAAATATATAAAAATAAAAATCTTGATCCCATTTTCGACCAGAATTTCTATTGGATTCCTGGTCGAATGGTTGAGGTCGAAAATGCCTTCGACTAGGGCTAGAAAAGAGGTTTAAATCGGTCAAAATCATAAAATCCTGACCGAAAGGGGTTAAAATCCTGCTCGAAAAAAAATATATATGTGGATAAAATCATGGCCGAAATTCGACCAGGACTCCTGCTCAAACACCCCAGATCGAAAAACAATTCGACCAAGGCTAGAAAGGAGGTATAATTCAGTCAAAAAACGAAAATCTTGACCGAAAAGATTGTGATCCTGGTCGCCAAAAAAAAACAAAAAAAAAAAAAAAAAAAATAATAATAATAATAATAATAATAATAATAATAATAATAAGGAAAAATCCTGACCGAAATTCGGCCAGGAATCCTGCTCGAATACTCCTCCTCGAAAGCTCCGTCGACCAGGGCAATATGGAGGCTAATTCGACCAGGATCCTGGTCGAACTATATATATATATATATATATATAAAGGGAAGAAAAAAGAAAAACAAATTCCTAAAAAAATTGCAGAAACAGAGGAAATTCCTTAAAAAAATTCTAGAAAATATGAATATTTTCAGAAAATGAGGAATAAATCCATAAATTAAAGGAAAAATCCCAGAATTAAGGGAAAATTCCAGAAATTTAAGAAAAAATCCCAAAATTAAGGAACAATTCCAGAAATTAATGGAAAAATCCAAAAATTAAGGGAAAATTCCATAAGTTTTAGGAAAAATTCCAGAATTAAGGGAAAATTCCAAAAATTAAAGGAAAAATTCCAAAATTAAGGGAAAATTCCTGAAAATTAAGGAAAAATCCCAGAAATTAAGGAAAAATTTCTGAAAATAAAAGTAACTCCTAAATAATAGGAATAAAGGCAAATCATTGTAAATGTGTAGGTCGCTCCACACTTAACGCAAAAAAGATACCCTGTAAGGGAACGAATGAACTTAACTTCTGCGAAACCTTTTCACGTTTTCCCAGAAGTTGGGGGGGAAATGATAGGGAATAAAATAAGGCATGGGTATGTAATTAATATGGCATTAATTATATCAGAATTAGGCCAACAACCAGGCCCATTTGAGAGGGCCCAAAACCCTGAATATTAATTAATTTCGTAATTAATTAATAAGGGATAAGTCAGCTGATAAGATGAGTCCTAGAGGGGAAATAAATCATTGTAGATTGGCATCCAAGGAACCTCGTGGGATAAGGAATCAGCTTCCTACCTCTTAGGACTCCAAAGTCCATTTTAATTCTGAGACTTGCCCACCAAGTCCCACCAAGTCACCTAACCCAAGTCCAATTCAAGGACTCCCAACATCTATATAAGGGGCCTCACCCCACAAATTAGAACTACGTTTTTTGACTTGATCCTTGGCATACAGCAAGGTACGTAGGCATCTTATTAAGGCAGATCAAGTCGCGAAACACAAGAGCAGTCAAATCGAGTCTCGAAGCTCACGTTCCCTAGTAATCAACATAGCAATTATTATACCTTTGTTAGTCCCTTAACAATGTAGCAAGAATTACAGAAGGGGGTTGAATGGAATTCTTGAACCTTTTTCTTAAAATAAAAATGTTCAAACTCGAATACAAATATAAGTGTTTTGATTAACACAATGCGGAATAAAAACTTAAGTGAATCAAAACATAAGTACTTAAAAACAAGAGTCTTTAAAACTTTCTGGTGGATTTAAACAATTCCACCAGAGATATATATTATATCGAGAGAACTCTGTGTGCAAGAATGCTCACAGCTGCTTACAAATTTGAACTACTGAGAATACAGAGAAATGCTAATAATTCTGCTTACAAATGTTTCTCACTTTTTGTATCTCAGATTTTTTTTCTATTTGCTACTTCTTGGTTTATATATTACCAAGATTACAAAGTCAAAAGATAGAATCATTATAAAAACTATCAGTTTTTATGCTTTGCTACTTTGTTCTCTATTACCCAGTTAATTGGCTTCCTCATTCCATTTGCATACATCTCGATGCATGTGACCAGTTGTCACTGTCAACTGATGTTTGAATTCTTTATCCGTTGGGTTCATGATCATCCGTCGAATTGTTAATCATCCGTCGGGTTGTTGATCATCCGTCGGGTGCTTTGTAGGTTATCCGTCGGGTAGCAATCAGGCACTTGACTTCATTTCACTTATGCAGAATTACAAGACATCATCTATGTACAATTAATCAACCTATTCTGCATATCTAGTTAAGGTCAACATAACTTATATGCTACTACAGAATCTATACAATGGTGTATGCAGAAATGTGCTACAGACTCATTATTACATAAGCTACTCACTCGATGGATAATAAATCATTATCCGTCGGGACTATAAAGATTTATCCGTCGGGACTAAAATTCTTATCCATCGAGTGCTACATTATTTCACTAAGTAAAATCTACTTAGGTATTTTGTTTGTGAAATCATCAAGTACACAACATATGCACAACAATCTCCCCCAATTTATGTCTACTGGAATTGTAGCCATAAATTAAGAGATACTTGATGATAACAAAACATCCTAAACATACAGCTTTAAAGAAAAGTAGATAATACTAAAAGTGCTTCAAATAATCAAAATGTATAAAGTTTGGCTCACAGTCATTTTCAAGATGCTCCTCTAGCCTGAGCAGATTTATCTAGTTCCTTGAAGGTCTGGATCTTCTTCCAAGCTTTCTGTTATTTTCATCAATCTGATTTTGGAGCTGCCTGTGGAATTCCAGTTCATCAGATTCTGAGAGATTTAGCTTTTCTTGCATTTCCAAGAGAGTCTCATTGCTGGAGATGCTCAGTTGTCTTCTAATCTGAAGAATCTTCTCACACCTTTGTCATCCATGAACTCCATCAGCCAGTAGGGCCTTAGATGCACTCTTCTCCCTGTGTAAGGGATGATTAGAGTTTTTGGGAGTGCATCTTTAGCTCTAACACTCCTTAGTTCTTCAATCTTCTTCAATACTAGTCTTCTTGCAGTGACATTGAACCCAAAGTTCTTCTTGAAGGATGAATAAACTTTAATCAGTACAGCTTGGCTCTCTTGAAGAATCCTGTGAAGTGGCCACTGAATCTCCTTTCCTCCTTTGTACTTGAACACTAACCTTTCAGGTAGGTTTCTGTATGCATCAATTCCCCTCACTTCATCTAGTTCATCCAGATAGAGGTTTATATCAGAAAATTCTTTGATGTCACACAAGTACAAGTAGTCTCCCTTATTGACTTTGGGCTGAGCTTTGAATAGATTTGGATTTGAGGGGTGACAGCTTCACTTTCTTGACTGCCCTTGACTTTGTCCTTTTTGGCTTGCTAAGGATTGGTAGACTGAAGTCAGGAATTGGTATGTTGTCTCATTCTATTGGCTCATCCTTGGGCACAATAGGTTCACCATGAATGTTCCTATAGGGATCCACTACCCTTATATCTTCAAATACCACAGAGGGCTTTGATGCTTGAGTTGTAGCTGGTATGGGTTCCTTAGGAAATTGATCTCCCAATTCCTTGTCAACAATATCCAGTTTCCTTTTTGTTCTATTAGCCAATTCTTTCTTTCTTGGAGATTTCTTCTGTTCTTCAACTTGTTTCCTTGATTCAGTAGCTTCAGATGGTTGAGAGGGAATTTGTTGTGATGAATTTACAGCATGTAGCTTGGCCAAGATAGCAATCTGCTCTTTCTTTTGTTTAGCCTTCTTTGCATCTAGAACAGCTTGCTTCTTTTCCTGCTTTAATCTGTCTTTTTCTTCTCTCTTTGCTTGAGCAAATTGAGGATGTCCGGCTACCACACAAATTTCCTTTCCATTTCTGAATATCTTAGCAATTCTCCTTTTTGAAGCTGAATCAGTTGGATCTTTATAGAAAACAATTGATCTTGACAAAAGCTTCTTCTCATCAGGCTTGGGTGTCTCATACACAGTGTCCAAGGGGTTCTTCAAGGATGATTTTAAGTAGTTTGCCCTTGGTTTAAGAATCATTTCAGCCTTTGGAGACTTGATGCAGGAAGATTGTCCTCTTTCCAGATAGTTCATGCCCATCTCATTCACACTGATTTGCTTGGCTTGAGAATGATGGATGGCTGACTTAACTGGTTCCTTGACAAGTTGGAACTTCTTCTGTATCTCCTCATCAATCTTTTCCCAGTTGACTAAACTCAACTTTTCTTTCTCAGCAGCTTTCAAGTTGGTTGTTGCTGCCTGAATCAGATCTATACCATAGGCAACTGGTGGTTTTGAGACAGTAATTGAGGACACAATTACTTTGATGATTTGTATTTGAAGTTTCTCCCTCTCACTTGGTCCTTTCTCCCCCTTTTTGTTATCATCAAGTTGAGGAGTCAGGCCTTGTGCTTTAGCCAGTTGCATGAGAAGACTGGTCTGAGACTGTTGATTTTGAAGAATGGTGACCACAGAGTTTTCAATACCTTGAACTCTGTTTTCCAATTTGGCCAACCTCTTTTCAGCATCTAATTCTTTTCTCAGTCTCAGTAATAGATCCTGCATGGTACCATATGGCATGACTAAATCCAGCTTCTCAGAATTGTAGGTCTTCAAGTCAGCTATATCCTTTTTGAGTTCATCCACACTCGGATTCTGTCTTAACTGCTGTAGCTTCATGAGATTAGAGAATCTAGGTGAGCTTGAAGAATAGCCTTGGTACCAGCATTTGAGCTCTTCTGAATGGCCTTTTGGATAGACATGATTTGTTTGACCAAGGATACATTAAATTGTCCTGGTGTAGACTCCTTTGTCAAGGCCCATTCAGGTAAATCTGGAATAGAACTTGGGCCTTCATCTCCCCCTAAGTTCAAACTTCCATCAAATGAAATAGAGTCATCATCATTAGAATTTACTCCAAATTCTTCAGATGGCTCACCAGCTGTAGGAGGCATTAAATTGACAGCAGCTTTATCCCTCTGTAGAGATTCTGAAGTATGCACCAGATTCAAAGTCTTTTCTGCCTCCTCATTGCCCTGAGCAGCCAACAGTTGATAGGCTGACACAGGATGAGTAAAAGTGTCAGCATCCAAGGAAATGTTATCAATTAAAGCTTTGTAATGTTGCTGAAATTGTCTTTCCTTTTCAGCATCATCCACAATCATTGACTCATGAGCAGTGGCTGGATCCACCCTTATACCCTCTGTACCTGCTTTTCTCTCATGTTCTCTCTTTTATTGCATCAGGGTCTCACCCTGGCTCCCCACCCTCACACCCTCACCTTCACCTACTAAGGTGGGACTCCTCTCACTCCCTTTTGCCAATCCTGAAGAAATGGATTACAGATTTTCACTCATTTCCTCTCATTTTGCCTGGGAGCAACCCAACCTCTCACTCAAGACACTCTCCTCTCTCAATCCTAAGAGTGACTGTACAACCACTAAATGTTCTGCACTTGAAATAATTGAAGTTTGAAGTTGTGCATAGATACTCGACGGATGAGTGATAACCATCGAGTGAGTGGTAATGATATCTAACGGATAACTGCTGTTAGGCTTATCCGTCGGGATACAATCACTACTCGATGGATGAGCAATATCCATCGAGAGAGTAGTAATGAATAAGTTGGGAAGAGAAACTATTGTTGACTCTGTGCTGATTGAAGATATTTGGGGCACAAATGTCACAATAGTTTCTGAAAGAATTGGCAAGTGAGCCAACAAATCATCTAAAAGATGATGCTCACTTGTACTAGATTTTGGCTTCCCCAACAGAGTTAAAGAAGGGGAATCAGGAATTGATGTGTTTATCATATCCACATCCAGAGAGTTTGTTGGTGAGTATGGTGTATGAGGTGCTTCTATAACTAGAGATTTTGGCTGTGACTCCATATTTATTGGAGCCACATCAAACTAAATTTGAGAGAGTGCAAGGACTGTGTCTTTAGCACCAGTTTGCACTGTGTGTGTGCCCTGTGCATCCCCAGAGGTTTTAGATTTCTTCTTTCTTGTATAAGTTTGGGGTGAGCTTGTGTCCCTAACCCTTTTGGCATGTGCTCTTGGCTGAGAGCTTTGTTCAATAACCACATCCTTTTGGGAGGATACAGCTATAAGTGAGCTTTTATCCTTTTTAAGCACTACACTTTGTTGGGAAACTGCAGTGTGGCTAGGCTGGGATTCACTCAACTCTCCAACCTTATTCTTGGGGTTTCTTTGATGTTCACCCCTTCCCTCACCTGACTTTCCCTCCTTCACACTCCCCTCTTTTACTTTTGTGGATTTTTCAACTGGCATCTTTTGAGAGATACCAGAGGGGTTTTTCTTTGATTTAGATTTGGAAATAGCAGTAGGTTTGGAGGCTTTGGTAGGCAACTGTTTGGTCATTGGCACAGTTGTCATAGCTACTCCTGAATTCAAAGAAATAATGGAGGTTGGAATATTTGTAGAGATGGATGAACTTACCTCACTTACCTGAGGTGCCTGCATTACAGGAAAGTAGAACATTGGCACATCCTTATGATGATTGGCCCTGTTCAAATCTGTAATGAGTCTTCTCTCTTGAACCCAACAATCCAGTTTATTGTTAGGGTTCTCAAGCACAATCTCTTCACAGATGTGGTTAGCCAATAACATGAAAAATCTAGCATAATACACATTTTTACCTCTTTTAGCTAACTCACCCAATTTAAAACCTAACTCAAATAGGACAAGGTCACTGAAATTGTAACATTTATCTGTAACTAGCATGTATAGCATGTTAAGCATGGAAATATTCACTGAATCAAAATTACTGATTTTTCCAGAGAAAACCTTAGTAACTACATCACACATGAAACTCCACCCCTTCCTAAGACCCATTCTCCTAATATCACTCAGTTTAGAAGTAGGAAGTGCATAATGCATGGAATTAAGCATATTGATAATATCAGTGTCATTGTGTGGTGAAGTCACATTGTTATCAGGAATTTTGAAACATGCTTTTATCACATCACTATTGATACAGATTTCTTTACCTTTGATGGTTAGAGTGATGGTCTTGTCAGCAGAGTTGTAGATGGCAGTGGTCCACATCTCTTCAACAACTTCACAGAAGATTGTGGGTGATTCCAGCATGGCGTAATTGAGCTTGCAAATCTTCACAAAGTCCATCATCTTGTGGTAGTCCTCTGATTGCTGAATACCCTTATTGACCAATGCAGTGAAATTGTTCTTCTCATAAATGAACCCAGTTTGAGACATAATCTTTACTACAGGTGCCATTGTTAGAGAATGAAAGCTTGAAGAGAAGGAGAATAATTGCTTGAGAGAGAATGAAATTAGAGCAGTTGAATTTGAGAATGATAAAAGAAAACAATTGCAATGAAATAAGCTTTTATACTATCTCAAAAATAACTGATAAAAATAATAAAGTAAAGTAAATTAACCAATAGAAAATTGCCTAAAATAGCCGTTTAAAAATAAACTGTAAAAATTCCACTCATTATTCGTCGTGTAATGCTTACAAACTGTAAGTATACTCGATGGATAATGTACAGGGAATTAACGGCTCAGATTAAGACAATTCGACGGATGAGGATAAACTGTTATCCGTCGTGTCTTATAAGATTCCACAAATCTTGACATGTTTAAGACTCGGTTTCCTTTCTTTCCATATCTCATATGGTGTTTGAGGAACAGATTTGGAAGGCACCTTATTCAGTAAATATGCTGAGGTTTCCAATGCATAACCCTTTAGGAATACTGGAAGATTCGCATAGCTCATCATGGACCGAACCATGTCTAACAAAGTTCGATTTCTCCTTTCAGATACCCCATTTAACTGTGGAGTATATGGAGAAGTCCACTGGGAGACTATACCATTTTCTTTGAGATAATCTAGAAACTCTCCATTCAAGTATTCACCATCTCGATCTGATCGAAGAGTTATAATACTGTGTTTGGTTTGTTTCTCCACTTCATGTTTATATTCTTTGAACTTTTCAAAGGCTTCAGACTTGTGTTTCATCAAGTACACATATCCGAATCTAGATCTATCATCTATGAAAGTAATGAAGTACGAAAATCCACCCATGGCTTGATTAGACATTGGTCCACATACATCTGTATGCACCAATCCTAGCAAATCTGCAGCCCTCTCTCCATGTCCACTAAATGGAGATTTGGTCATTTTACCCAATAGGCAAGACTCGCATGTAGGATATGATTCAAAATCAAAGGGGTCAAGTAACCCTTCCTTATGCAATGTCCGCAGTCTATTTTCACTAATATGACCTAGCCTACAGTGCCATAAATAGGTCAGATTTTCATCATCTCATTTTCTTTTATTAGTTTGTTAAATCTGAAGTAAATCATGCTCTACGTCACATACATACAGACCATTATTTAAAATGCCACGTCCAAAAAGAACATTATCTCTAAGGATAGAACATTCATTATTCTTAATAATAAATGAAAAAGCATCCATATCCAACATAGTAATAGAAACAATATTCCTCACAATAGAGGGAACGTAATAACAATTATTCAAAATAATAGTCTTGCCCGTAGGCATATGTAAACTAAATGATCCTACAGATATGGCCGCAACCCTTGCTCCATTGCCCATACGTAGAATCACCTCATCTTTTTCAAGAGTCCTACTTTCCTTTAGTCCTTGCAACGAATTGCAAATATGAGAACCACAGGCGGTATCTAATACCCAAGTAGAAATTTGACCTAGTGACATATTAACTTCGATCATGAACATGCCCGAATCAGAAACGGTAGTCTTACTACCCTTCTTCTTCTTCAATTCTGCAAGGTAAACCTTGCAGTTCCTCTTCCAGTGCCCCAACTTGTTACAGTGAAAACAAACAGCTAAATTAGGACCAGTCAACTTGTGAGCATCTAGTATGCTCCGAAGTGATAGTGCATAAGACATGACGAATATAGTAAATCTATAAATGATAAGCACATAACAACACTTAGCAAATATTCAATTCATTTTAAAACACTATATGAATCGGGTCTTTATTCATAAGTGTCTCCCACTAGTTTATCTAATTTTCCAAACCCCTAAGTGAAAATTAAGCATTCATAATGCTAGTGGGAATAGGGATCCTACATTCCATCACACAACCTCGGCTGTGGCACGAAACGTCATGTGATGTTCAATAGGCAGACAACTCTTGTCAATTACATCTTATGTTATTCCCTAATATAAGTTTAGCCTCTTGAATAATTGAGTCATGGATGTGGCACGACAAACTCAATATTCTAAGTCAAGTCTAACCCAACATTTCGTACAATTAAATCAGTCTCCAACGGCCCATGGCTGTAGCACGGCCGACCTTTAGATTCTAATTTAATGTACACATCTCTATGTAATAGACAAGTATTTCTTATTTCGAAATCAAAGCCATCGGCTGTAGCACGAAACGACAATGATTTAAAAATAAGAACCACTTTCTACCATGTTGGAAGGCTATGACCGACACAAGCCCGTTGTGTCATTGGCCAATTACTACTTGATATTATTTAATTTTAGAGGGATTATATTACGTTACAATCATAATCATATTATAAAGAGATTCTTCCTTTTGAATTAAATATTTCAAATCAATAATCGATAATCAAATGATTCCTAGATCGAGTGGAGCATTGTCAAGAGGCGTCACTTAATAACCCTTTCTTACAGATAGAAATCTGTTGTTGACAGAATTAACCTTTCTCTCAATATTGAAAATTCTTATTCAATTACGTGTTTCATAAACACAAGAATCTCATGATTGTATTCATAATATTTATTGTTAAGGCAAGAAACGATTCCTATTCTAGATTTTCTAGAGCACGCCTTATATTGATTTAAGTTCACCTAAATCTATCATCACATGGTAAACATAGGCATATATCTCATATATAAAATTAAATAAACAAGTAAATGTAAAGTGCAATAAAGTAAATGTCTTTGGTTATGGCCCCATCCTATGTGATCTTTATCAAGCTCATGATAAAGATCAAGGTCAATCTAATATTGTGATGGAAATAAATACAACTACTTATTACATAAGTCTTCTTCTTTGTTTAGACTTCTTGTATGCCTCGTCTTCTTCTTTGTATCACCTCCATTGGATAGCCTTCTTGAGTCTTCAATTACATTACATGATTGAAAGTAAAACTAATCTAATAAACTTACAAGAATAACTCGAGTTACATTCGAGATTTATGATTACAAAGATTGACGACATGCAAGTCGTATTTAAAACCAAAACCATTACACTAAGGTCGAAAGGCCATAACCATCCACCATGCTCATACAACACATAAAAGCATGTTAAAACACATAATCTGATCTTAACATATCATTTTATCCATGATCTAATTATAAAAAGAAAATATGACAAAAATCAGAAAAATCAGAATCAAATCAGAAAAATAAGAGTCACTGTTTACGGGTAGTAAACGACGTCAAACGCCTTACAGACGAGTTGTTGATAGCTATAGCTATCAGTTTTGTCCAGACGCTCGTTTACCTATGGATTAGGGTATTTGTTTGCGTAAATTGGACACCAGACCTAGATTTCAGCAAATCTGCAGCAGGCAATTCAGAATCCGTATCTAATATGATTCTCATAATTAGAACAAACATAAATCATGTATATATCAGTATATATACAGATTATATAATCATCTTATGATTATACAACTCACATGAATATCATATATTCAAAACCATACATATATAAGCATATTATATCAACATCAAATCATGGTGAATCACGTACATGCTCATATATCGAAAACAGTTAAACACATAAACGAATTAAAAACTTTTCGCAAGTATCTCTGATGTCATTGAAGGGTTTTTAGCACATAAACGCAGCGAAAACGTAAATTTAAATCTTAAAAAAATCGAAACCCTCCGCAGGATCCATGCGAAAAATAATATTTAATTCGTAGTTCAGTATGTTTACCTTAAGAAGCTTTACGTTAATGGAAAGATGGAGGTCTTTAATGGCGATCCAAAAACGATGAACGGAGATCCTTAGCAGCTGCTCCTCAAGTGTGAAGCACTCCACCGGTATCCACCAAGAAAACGATGTAATGAAGGAGGAGGAGGAGATGGAGAGAATTAGGGTTTTGTAAATCTTTTTGGTTGAGGCAAAAATACGGTCTATAATAGTATATTTATAGGCAAAATTTTCAGCTGAAAATTTTCCCATAAATTATTATTATTATTAACCCTTTATTATTCTCACTAATAATTAAAACACATTTTAATTATTAATCCTTTTTCTAAACTCTTTAGAAATAATTCTCTCACTTGATTTAATTTCCAAAATTAAATTCTTAATTAATAATATTAAGAACCTTTTCTTAATTAATTTATAATCAATTAAATCTCATTTAATCAATTATTAAATTTTCCAATTAATTATTTATTTCATAAATAAATAATTATCAGCCATTATTAATTAATTCCTCCACCATTAAATCATTCTCTTTTATGGTGTGACCCTGTAGGTTCAATATTAAGCCGGTAGTAGAAATAAATAATAATAAAACTAATTTATCATTATTTATATAAATTCTCTAATTCATTAAATATGATTAATTAATTAATCATATTTATTCTGCATCGTGAGGGATACTTCTCAGCATATCGCGACTATCCGGATAATACGAATTCACTGCTTAGAATACCAAGAACCTATTCGGTGAGTAGTTACCGTACAATCAATTCCTTCTACCCTGCAATGTCACGATTAAATACAAGGCATGGAACTTGTGTCAAGCCTATCTTATTTAATCACTTGCATTCCCATTCACTATGCTTAGTTCTATTTAATGTAAATTAGAAACTCCTTTCTAATTTCATTCACTCTGGCCAGAGATTCCTGAACTAACATAAGTGGATCAGCATTGAACATTCTCTTCCTACACTGGAAGGGGTAGATCCTTTATTGATCATACACTATTTTTATGTACAAATTCCTATACCCAGTAGAGCCCTTATAATTGTCCCTTGAGACTAAGAACTAAACCAAAGCATAGTTCAGTGTACACAAGATGACTATGATGACCTCAAGTCTAAGGATACTTATACAACTATCACTATATGAACAACTGCTGACACGTGAGTGAACTCCATCAGTTGTTCAGCTGTGTGAGTCATGTTCAGTGAACTTATTCTATAATAAGCACCTACATACTAGCTATAGTGTCACCACACAAATGTCTATGGGAACAGACATCCTTCATAATGAAGCAAGCATAGTATGTACCGATCTTTGTGGATTATTAGTTACTAGTTAGTAATCCTACGACCAGGAACTATTTAAGTTTAGAGTTATCATCTTTTAGGTCTCATTATTATGAACTCATCATAATCCATAAAAAGCTTTACTCTAAACTATGGTATATCTTATTTAAACACTTATATAGATAAAGCTCGCAATAAAACCAAAACAAGTCTTTTATTAATATCAATAAAATTAAAACAGATTACATAAAAGTTATTCCTAAATCATCATACATGATTGGACTTAGGACACATCTCTTTCAGTAGAAACTGAATTTTGCTTTTTATTGAACCAGGACACAAGCTTGTTTCCTAGAAATTGACAGGTTCTTGTTGTACTCTTTCTATCAATTCTACAACCTGCATAATCTGCATCTGAATAACCAGTTAGTTCAAAACCAGAATCTCTAGGGTACCAAATACCAAGGTTTGGTGTTCCCTTGAGATATCTGAAAATTCTCTTAATAGCTATCAAGTGAGATTCTCTAGGATCAGCCTGAAATCTAGCACATAAACATGTAGCAAACATTATATCTGGCCTACTAGCTGTTAAGTACAGAAGTGAGCCAACCATGCCTCTATAACTTGAAATATCCACAGACTTTTCAGTAGTGTTTAATTCAAGCTTAGTTGCAGTGGTCATGGGAGTTTTTGCAGATATGCAATCCATTAGATCAAACTTCTTTAAAAGATCAAAAATATATTTAGTTTAACTAATGAATATTCCATCACTAACTTGCTTAACTTGTAAACCAAGAAAGTAAGTTAGTTCTCCCATCATACTCATTTCATACTTACTTTGCATCAATTTGGAAAACTTTTTGCAAAGTTTCTCATCTGTAGAGCCAAAAATAATATCATCTACATAAATTTGAACAAGTATACTAGAGCCATTAACATTTCTGAAAAATAAAGTTTTATCTACAGTACCTCTTGTGAAGTGATTTTCCAAAAAGAACTTTGATAAAGTGTCATACCAGGCTCTAGGTGTTTGCTTCAGCCCATAAAGTGCTTTCAGAAGATAATAGACATATTCTGGAAAATTTGGATCTTCAAAACCAGGAGGTTGACTGACATATACTTCTTTCTCCAAATCTCCATTCAGAAAGGCACTTTTGACATCCATTTGATAGACCTTGAAATTGGCATGGGCTGCATAGGCTAAGAAGATTCTGATGGCTTCAAGTCTTGCAACAGGAGCAAATGTTTCATCAAAATCAATTCCTTCTTACTGACAATAGCCCTTAGCAACCAATCTAGCTTTGTTCCTGACTACTATGCCATTTTCATCCATCTTGTTTCTGAATACCCACTTGGTGTCTATTGGATTCTTTCCTTTAGGCTTGGGTACCAGCTTCCATACATTATTCCTTTCAAATTGGTTTAGCTCCTCCTGCATAGCTAAAATCCAATCAGGATCCAATAAAGCTTCTTCTACCTTCTTTGGTTCTTCCTTTGACAGAAAGCTGCTGTATAGACATTCTTCCTGAGTTGCTCTTCTTGTTTGAACTCTAGAAGAAACATCACCAATGATAAGCTCAAAGGGGTGATCTTTTGTCCATCTCCTTTGTTGAGGTAGACTAGCTCTAGATGAAGAGACCTCATAGTTGTCTTGATGTGTGATTGAGTTTTGATTGCTAGAAACTCCCCCTAAGTTTGTGGATCTTTGATTTGAGAAAGGGGAACTTTCTATAGGTGATTTTTCTTGACCTCCTGCTCCTTTTGATAACCCGACGGATGGTGAATTTTGAGTACCGACGGATGAGGCGGGTTGTCTTCCGACGGATAACGCAGATTGCCTTTCGACGGATGAAGCATTATGCAACTCAACAGATGTTGAGTTTTGTGCTTCATTGGTAGTAGATTTGTCTGCATTATCCTTGGACACTGTTTCTTGATATCACTGTCATCACTAACCATCTCCATATTGTCGAATTTAAGGCTCTCATGGTAATCTCCATCTTTCAGTCCTTCAATCTTTTTATCATCAAACACAACATGTATAGATTCCACAACAATGTTGGTTCTTAGATTGTAGACTCTATATGCTTTACCAACATCATATCCAACAAAAATTCCTTCATCTGCTTTAGCATCAAACTTCCCATTTTGATCAGTTTGATTTCTCAGGATATAGCATTTGCAGCCAAAGACATGAAGAAAGTTTAGAGTTGGCTTCTTGTTCTTGAACAATTGATAGGGAGTCATGCATCTTGCTTGATTAACCAGAGAAATGTTCTGAGTGTAGCATGCAGTATTTACAGCTTCAGCCCAGAAATATGTTGGTAATTTAGATTCTTCAAGCATTGTCTTTGCAGGTTCAATAAGTGATCTGTTCTTCCTTTCCACTACTCCATTCTGTTGTGGAGTACTTGCTGCTGTAAACTCATGCAGAATCCCATTTTTCTCACAAAATGCTCTCATGACAGAATTCTTGAACTCAGTTCCATTGTCACTCCTGATTCTTCTAACTTTGAAATCAGGATGATTGTTGACTTGCCTTATGTGATTGATGATGATTTCACTAGCCTCGTCTTTAGACTTTAGGAAATATGTCCAAGAGAACTTTGAGAAATCATCTACAATTACTAGGCAAAATCTTTTCCTTGAGATGGACAATACATTGACTGGTCCAAACAAATCCATGTGAAGCAGCTGTAAAGGCTCTTCAATTGTTGAATCAAGTTTCTTCCTGAATGATGCTTTGATCTGCTTCCCTTTTTGGCGGGCATCACACAGTCCATCCTTTGAAAACTCCACTAGAGGAATGCCTCTTACCAGTTCTTTCTTTACCAGCTCATTCATGGTCTTGAAGTTTAAATGGGATAGCTTCTAGTGCCATAGCCAACTTTCATCCTGACTTGCTTTACTGAGAAGACAAGTTACAGACTCTGCATTGGATGAGTTGAAATCAGCTAGATACACATTTCCTTTTCTCACACCAGTGAGTACCACTTTGTTGCTTCTTTTATTAGTCACAACACAGGCTTCTGAGTTGAAGGTTACTGAATTGCCTTTGTCACAAAGCTGGCTGATACTCAACAGATTGTGTTTGAGACCATCCACTAATGCAACCTCCTCAATGATGACATTGTCCTTTGAAATCAAGCCATATCCCACAGTATAACCCTTGTTGTCATCTCCAAAAGTAATACTTGGGCCAGCTCTCTCCTTAAACTTTGTGAGCAGGGTAGAATCACCAGTCATGTGTCTTGAACAACCACTATCCAAGTACCAAAGATTCCTTCTGTTTCCCTGCACACATCAAAATCAAATCAAGTTGATTTTGGTACCCAAGTTTCCTTGGGTCCTGCCTTGTTAGCTTTCTTTTTCTGTTTCTTAGGTCTTATCTCATTTGACTTAGGAATTTCAGATTCATCCTTAGTCATTTGGGTTGGACCTTTGAAACCATTCATTGCAACATAATTATCATGCATATTATTACTAACAGGAAATGGCATGCTTGGTGTAAACATGTTATTCCAGTAAGGCATGCTAAATGGCATTTATGGCATACTATATGCAGCATAATAAGGATTATGTGCAAATGGCATATTAGCAAACTGTTCATTCATGTTCTGTGTAGGCATAGCATTAACAGGCATGGGAAGCATGGCATTCATGTTAGGAAATTGAGACTGAATAGACATGGGAGTAGGCATGGCAGATTTGCAATTAACAGATAAATGATTTACACTACCACACTTGACACAGATTTTTCTAGGAGCATATTTATCAGGTGTTTAGTTATTGTGTTTGTTAATCCCTACTTTACCATTCCTATTGTTTTTCCTTTTAGTCTCTGTTTTTACCTCAATTTTCTCAAGTCTGTCACTTAACTGTTTGACAGTCATGTGACCAACATTAGCCTTTTTCCCTTTCTTGACTTGACTCTCCTGAAACAAAGTTCTTGGAAACGGACCCATACTTCTCATTCAGCTTAATTAGTTTGGCTTTGCTAATGGGCTTGCTCACAGCCGACGGATGAGGATTTTCATCATTCGACGGATAACACTTTTTGTTATCCGACGGATAGTCCTTATCATCCGTCGAGTCTACATCTGTTAGCAGTCCATCTACCAAATTAGGTTCTAGTTTCTCTTTGTTCTTTTTCCAGGCTTCATCACAGAAAGACTCAATTCCTTGAAATTTGGTGATTTGAGCATGGACATCCCTGGATGTTTTCCATGCTTTAATCACCTCTTGTTCACGTTCGAGCTGCTTCTTTAAAATCTCTTCCTTTTTCAAGGACTCAGTTAATTCCTCCTTGGCAATCTTACACTCAATTCTTAATTTCTCAAAATCAATAAACTGAGACTCAAGCACATTATTCCTCTCACTTAAAAACAAATTGTTTTCTTTGATTTTAGCATTTTCTTTAGTTAGAGACTTAAGTGTAACACGCAAATGATATAATTCTGTAGACATGTCATTTATGGCATCATTACACTCAGCTTTAGATAAATGTGCATGGTTTGTAGTAATTACCTGATTGCTTGAAGAACTTATCTCTGTCTCATCAGACTTGGCCATTAGGGCTAGATTGACATAGCTGACATCTTCATCTTCATCCAGACCATCTGCTGCCCAGTCATTTTCTTGTGTAATAAAAGCCCTTTCCTTTTGTTTGAGTAGATCAAAGTATTTTTGCTTATAATCCACAGACTCAAACTTTTTCTTACTGGAATCTGACTTTCTACACTTATTGGCAAAATGCCCTGCCAAGCCACATTTGAAACATTTGAATTTTGACTTATCCACCATGTTTCTATTTGGCTTGGCTGCTCCAAAGTTCTTCTTGAACTTGAGCTTGGCAAATCTCCAGGAAAGAAATGCTAGGTGCTCATCAATGTCCTCCATGTCATCTTGGCTCAATGAATCTTCACTTTCTACTACAAGCCCCTTGCCCTTGTTCTCACAGACCTTTGAAGTTGATTCAACAGCTTCCATCTTCACTTCCTTCTCCTTTTCCAACTCAGCAACTAGTGCAATGGATCCTCCTTTCTTCTTTCCTCTCTCCATCCTTTCATCCTGCTCTAGTTCAAGCTCATAGGTTTTCAGGATGCCATACAGTCTCTCCAAAGTAAACTCCTTATAATCTTGTGAGTTTCTTAATGAGACTGTCATTGGTTTCCATTCCTTTGGAAGAGATCTAAGGAATTTCAGATCAGAGTCTTTAGTCTGATAGACTCTTCCATGCAACTTAAGAGCATTTAGTAGTTTTTGAAACCTACTAAAAATGTCAGTGAGAGACTCACTTTCCTCATTGTGAAAATGCTCATATTGTTGAATCAAGATCTGCATCTTATTTTCTCTAACTTGCTCAGTGCCATCACAGATTATCTGTATAGTATCCCAGACTTCCTTGGCAGTTTTACAGTTGATAATGTTGTCAAACATGTCTGCATCAACTCCATTACACAGAATATTCATGGCCTTTTTATCCTTCCTGACTTGTTCAATGTCAGGATCAGACCATTCATGCATTGGCTTGGGAACTGATGGCTCGTTTCCTGTTGCAGCTCTCATTGGAACATGAGGGCCTCTTTCTATGCAGTCCACATAGGCCTCATCTTGAGAAATCATATGAAGATGCATTTTTACCTTCCAATGATGGTAATTATCTTTATCTAGAAAAGGAATCTTGACTCCAACATCCTTCTTGTTCATCTTGCTGAATTGTTTTGATCTTTAAACTCTTTGTTGATTAAGAGCTTGCTCTGATACCAATTGTTAGTCCCTTAACAATGTAGCAAGAATTACAGAAGGGGGTTGAATGGAATTCTTGAACCTTTTTCTTAAAATAAAAATGTTCAAACTCGAATACAAATATAATTGTTTTGATTAGCACAATGCGGAATAAAAATTTAAGTGAATCAAAACATAAGTAGTTAAAAATAAGAGTCTTTAAAAACTTTTTGGTGGATTTAAACAATTCCACCAGAGATATATATTATATCGAGAGAACTCTGTGTGCAAGAATGCTCACAGCTGCTTACAAATTTGAACTACTGAGAATATAGAGAAATGCTAATAATTCTGCTTATAAATGTTTCTCACTTTTTGTATCTCAGATTTTTTTTTCTATTTGCTACTTCTTGGTTTATATATTACCAAGATTACAAAGTCAAAAGATAGAATCATTATAAAAACTATCAGTTTTTATGCTTTGCTACTTTGTTCTCTATTACCCGGTTAATAGGCTTCCTCATTCCATTTGCATACATCTCGACGCATGTGACCAGTTGTCACTGTCAACTGATGTTTGAATTTTTTATCCGTTGGGTTCATGATCATCCGTCGGATTGTTAATCATCCGTCGGGTTGTTGATCATCCGTCGGGTGCTTTGTAGGTTATCCGTCGGGTAGTAATCAGACACTTGACTTCATTTCACTTATGTAGAATTACAAGACATCATCTATGTACAATTAATCAACCTATTATGCATATCTAGTTAAGGTCAACATGACTTATATGCTACTACAAAATCTATACAAAGGTGTATGCAGAAATGTGCTACAGACTCATTATTACATAAGCTACTCACTCGATGGATAATAAATCATTATCCGTCGGGACTATACGTCGGGACTAAAATTCTTATCCGTCGAGTGCTACATCATTTCACTAAGTAAAATCTACTTAGGTGTTTTGTTTGTGAAATCATCAAGTACACAACATATGCACAACAACCTTAGTTTTTGATCCATAACAACTACTACCAGAGCCGTGCCTGAGATTTCAGGTACCCTATGAAAAATTATAAAAAAACGTGCCATAAGTCTTTATAATAAAAAACAATCGCAAATACATATAATAAGCAAAATTAATCCAAAATTTAAATTTTTAATATAGTTATAATTAATTTAAAATTAAAAAAAAATATTACAACTACATAAGAGTAAGATAAAATAATTATAAATAAGAAGATAATCACATAAAACTTAATTCATATATAAGCTTATTTACATTTAAATATCAACATTAATTCATTTATTAATATTTCAAACAAACTTTTTTATTAATATGTAAATATTATTATAATTTAAAATAAACTAATTACCTAAAAACTATATTATTTAAAATTTAAAAAATAATATAGTGTACAAATTCTTTAAGAAAAACTACTATTCCCCTTATATTTTATTATCAAGATTAGTAGTATATAGTACTTATCAAAAAAATTAATATTGTTATTTCCCTAGTAATTCTTTCCTCGTTTTTTTATAACTTATATAATATTTAGGATTAAAATATATTTTTTATAATTTTGCTCAAGATAATAATTTATAATAGTTTAATATTTATCATTTTTTAACCTTTTTTCTATTTGTATATTATTTTTATTGAAAAAGAAAGTTATACAATGTTTTTATTTTTTCAAATAAAAAAATATTTTAATATACAGTTGTATTTAGAAAATGTGCCCCTAAACATTTTAGGCTCTTGTTCTCTCAAATACTTGGAACACCTTCGGGCACAGCGGGCCGTGACTATTACATTTACGTTATGATTCTCTTATTTAATTTACGTATTCTTTCTGGGACACAATAACCGCCAACTCATAAACTCCTCTTAGAGCATCTCCAACAAACTCTTTAAACAAGTTTTTAAGTGTAAAAATAAAGAGTATTATCAAAATTGGAGCTCCAAGAGACTCTTAGAGGCTCTTTAAAACTTTAAGAGTCTCTTCTCTCTCCTATCTTTTAAGAGCCAACAACTTGCTCTTAACTTATATTCTATATAAAATAATTCAACCACCCAATTTTTCTTTACACTTTGTATTGTACTTCCATTAAATAAAAATATTTTAATATTAAAAATTTTATTTAAAAAGTGAATATAAAGAGTATTGTTGGAGGTGAATGCACATTATGTTGTTAATAGTCAATATTTTATAATATATTTGAAGAGACTGTTGAAGAGCTCGCACAGTATAAGTTCAATCAAAATGGCTCTCAATTAACATACATATCTATTATCTAGAATGAGTCAAGTTTTATAAAGATCGCGTTTTTGTTGAATACCAGGAAGAGCATTTATGTTCTGTAATTAAAATCTTTTATAAAAATATTGCAGAATGTATTATTTTGCGAATTATATTCTACAAAGATTGTTATTTTATTTAAATTTTGAATATTATATATGTACAGTTAAATATTACAAAATATTTTATTTTTCGAAATATGTTTAATTTGTAGAATATTTGTATAAATTACAGAACATACACATTAAATTTATTAAACTTAAATAATCTTCAACAATTTTAATAAATTAGTGATATCCGTAAAACATACTTCATAAAATAATATATTTCATAATATTTTGATTGCAGGACATAGATGGTTTTCAGGTTCTCTAATAAAAAATTGGCCTTCATTAAACTTTTTTCTATCTAGAATAACAATAATTACTACTATAAAATATGATAATTAAAAGATGGAGACCGGAGGCCAGAGGGGACATCAATTCGTCTTCTTCCTAATTTTCGAATTCTTGATACGATTTTCCGCTTTCCCAATCTCTGACCCGGACCGGACAGGTGCACATGCAATGATAATCTCTTGTTCCGGAATTCATTCCCTTGCTTATGCATAAAATCATAGACGACCTGAAACTCGACACAAATAAAATCCGTAAAAGTATGAATTAGGGTCAGAATTTTGGACTTTCAGGTCAAATTTGGGATGGGTAAAAATTTACCCGAATAAATCGGGTTATTTTCGGGTTGACCCAAAATACTCGAACCCAATTTGTTAATTTAAATAATTATATTATATATTATTTATATATAAATATATATATATATACACACGTGTATACATTTCTTCAAGAGAGAACCTCTTATATAGTGAACCGTATAAAACTTTGATTCTATTATAAAATTTCATCAAATTCGTTGTTAGTGTAAAATAATAATTATATTTTAATAAAATAAGATGTTTAATAATTGAAATTTGAAAAAAAAAATTAAATTTGATTCTATTGTAAAATAATTTTGAATAAGGGTGATTTACTATGATTCTACTGTAGAAGTATTTAAACTATTTTATCAAATTTTAATAATTTTTTAAATAAAAAATTGTACAACTATGTTTTTAATTTGATAATCAATATTTGTAACTATATATAATGAAAAATGAATAAATTATTGATTTATATTTTTTAAATAATGGTTCTCTACAGACCTCTGTCTAAGGGAATACTACGTGGATTGACACCCTATATATATATGTCTGATTATATTTTATAAGATATTGTGTTCTGAAAATCCACAATTTTTTTTAAAAAAATCCGATCAATCCCCGAGTAATTCTTAAAAAATATTTGACTAATTTAATTTTTTTAATCTGATTAATATTTTTTAATGATTTTTGAATTATCTATTTCATAATAAATAAGATACATATATTAAATATTATTAAAATATATAAATAAAATCGTTTTTTATTCAAATTAATCCCTCTGCCTAATTTCTAATTTACAATTAATCCGTAATCTGTCTAAGGCTCCGTTTGATATTGCTGTTGTAGACAGCTACAGCAGTTTTTTGCCGAAAAAGTGTCAGAAAAATGTTTGGTAAATTCTAAAAACTGCTGTCTGGAAAAGCGCTTTTAATCTAAAAGCTGCTGTTAGCAAAAACATGTCCCCATTCTTTTGGAAAAAGCTATTTTCATTTTTTGCAGGAAGTAACTATCAGTTTCATTATCAAATCTTCTCAAAAACATTATTTTTATATATTATATCTCAAAATATGCATAAATTAAAAAAAATTACCAAACAATCATCTAATTTTCCTAATTTTCCTGACAGCACTTTTTTCACCAGCATTTTTTCTCACAGCACAGCAATTTACAACAGCACTCCCGAACGGAGCCTAAACCGATTATAACCACGGATATTGGTAACACCGTGTTTTGTACTGTAACATTGTACTACAATCTAATCCGTGGTTAGATTATGGGGTACAAACTAGAGATGTTCACAAAAATCCGATACCCGAAATTCGATCCGAAAAAATGTCTGAAAAGTCTGATCCGGTAAAAAGCGTGGTGTGGTTCAGCCCGACCCGCAAGTTTTAAATGGGCCTACTTTTTTCTCGAAAATCCGGTCCGGCCCGAAGGCTGAAAAGTTCAGATAAAACCCTGGATCTAAAAAAAGCCCGGATAAAAGTTTAGATCTAAAAAAGCCCGAATAAAAGTCCGGTTCGGCCATATAAAAGCTCGGGCTTTTTGAAAAGCCCGATTAGAAAACCGATTTTTTATATAAAATTTGAAATTATACAATACTTTTTATAATTTTTAAAATATTATATTATAATATTAGAAACAATTAAGGTATATATGATTATTTATATATTATATTAAAAATTAGTTATTTATTTTGATGTCTAAAGTATTCTATATGATATATAAAGATATTATTTTCTCTGCTATTTAAACTACTCATAATTCGAATTATAAAATATTAAATTATTTTTTTAATATATAAATAAAAAGCCCGCTCTACTATTTAAACTACTCATAATTCGAATTATAAAATATTAAATTATTTTTTTAATATATAAATAAAAAGCCCGGATAAAGCCCGGTTCGGCCCGATCCGATCGAGTCCGCGGGCCTAAAACGGGTTCTATATTTCTTAGGAAATCCGGCCCGACCTGACCCGACCCGATTTTTAAGAAAATCCGGCACGATCCGTTTTAAAAAAACTAAAGTTTTTAAAGTCCGAATAAAATCCGATCCAATAGACTTTTTCTGCATGTCGAGGTACAATCTTTAAGTTTTAACAAGACACGTGGCAGCACTTGCATTAAACAACTCCATAATTGGGCACGTGGCTGCCTAAGTTAATCATTGCTCCGTACTATTTTTACTGTAGTATCTTTTTTACTCTTTTCCGTACATGTTTTAAAGTCAAAATAAGGTTAGATGTTTTTCAATGAATAAAACTATACTTATATATGTCAATTGACGTAAAATATTATTCCCTCCGTCCCAAAATGAACTTCCTATATTGACTTTCGGTACTGTTCACGGTAAACGATTGACTACTAATTTACGTCTAATCTATAATATCAAACATAGTCGTGAGTGATCTCGTTGGATTCGTATTTATCAGTACTTTAATACAGTGAAATTTTTATATTTAATACTAATACAAATTTAAAGATATTAACGATCAAAAGTGTGCATTGGCAAACGTGTCCAACACAAAGAGGAAACGTTTTTAGGGACGGAGGGAGTATTTGTCGATACAAGCACCAGTTTTATTTAACAAATTGCTGTTAATCGATCCACAAAAATAGTACAAACAATTGAACATTAACAATCATAAATTTTATGCATTTAACTGAATCGAACCCTGTTTTGAAAAAAAAATCTGAATTAAACCCGATTTTAAATTTATCACGTTCGAGTTATTCCCATATTTAATAAAATTATTTCGGAATCTGAATAATTCTAACAAAATTAATTGATTTTAAATATATCAAATTTACTATGTAACAAACTCTGTGCGGTTTCTCTATCCCGAACTTAATGCCGGAGTCCCAAATGAAATTAATCTCCGGGTCTGCGTTCAACTTGACTCGACTCATTTAGCGTTTAGTCACAATGTCCCTTCTCTTTTTTTTTACCCAAGCTGTCATTTTCTGGCTTTCACTGATTTACACGAGTAGTTACAGATTTATAAACTGTTCACAAATAATATACAACATGTATGGTGGGTTGGGTTGTATCTATCAACTTGACAGCAAATCCCAAGAAGAGGCCAACACCACAGAATTTGTCATTTCCACCTCCTTTGTTTTCCGACCAAACTTGTTAGTACAATTTACACACATGTACAAACACAACACCTCTACTTTCACTTGCAGACATGCCCACCACTTCTAAACCCCCCACCCAAACATTACATAAATTCTCTCCTCATTTTTAATATATTCCCATCTCTCTCCCTCAGATCTCGTCTCTCTCCTCATGGCCAGCCTATTCTTAATTTTCTTTATTTTCACCTTCTTCACAACCCTATCTCTCTCTCAGCTTGATGAGTTCAGTTTCACTGGTTTCAAACATGTAAGCAATAATGTAAGCTTATCTGGAATAGCCCAGATACAAAATGATGGGATTCTTAGACTTACAAATCATACACCTAGACTTCAAGGCCATGCCTTTTATCCAAACCCTATCAAATTCAAGAACTCAAGAACTGGAAAAATGTTCTCTTTTTCTACTGCTTTTGCTATTGCTATTGTTCCTGAGTATGCAAAGCTTGGTGGGCATGGTTTAGCTTTCACAATTGCTGCTGAAAAAGAGCTTAATGGTTCATTACCAAGTCAGTTTTTAGGCATTCTTAATGCTAATGATAATGGGAATTTTTCTAATCATGTTTTTGCAGTTGAGTTTGATACTGTTCAAGATTTTGAGTTTCATGATATGAATGATAATCACATTGGTATTGATATTAATAGTTTGGTTTCTAATGTTTCTGTTAATGCTAGTTGTTTTAATAATGGTGGTTCTGTGAAAGAAGAGCTTTATCTTAAGAGTGGCAAGACAATTCAAGCTTGGGTCGATTATGATTCAGGGAGAAATGAATTGAATGTTACTCTTTCTTTGTCTTCTGTGAAACCCAAGTTTTCAATTTTGTCATATCATGTGGATTTGTCTCCGATTTTTCGAGATTATATGTATATTGGATTTTCTTCTTCAACTGGTTTGCTTGCTAGTTCTCATTATGTTTTTGGATGGAGTTTTAAGATTAATGGAGAAGCTAAGTCCCTTGATCTTTCTTCTCTTCCTAAATTACCGGGTCCGAAAAAGAATCACAGTACCTTGATTATTACTGTTTCTGTATGTGCTGTGGCTTTAGTTTTGTCAGCAGTTGTCTTGGCTCTGTATCTTGTTCATAAGATCAAGAACACGGATGTAATTGAAGATTGGGAGCTTGATGTCGGGCCACATAGGTTTCCTTATAAGGAGTTGAAAAAGGCAACTAAGGGATTTAGAGATAAAGGGCTCCTTGGATTTGGTGGTTTTGGTAGGGTTTACAAAGGAACCCTGCCAAATTCAGGAACGCTTGTGGCGGTTAAGCAAATATCTCATGATTCCAAACAGGGTTTGAGAGAATTTGCATCAGAGATTGCTAGTATCGGACGATTAAGGCACAGAAATTTAGTTCAGTTGTTGGGTTGGTGTCGAAGAAAAGGGGATTTATTACTTGTTTATGATTTCATGCCTAATGGTAGCTTAGATAGATACATTTACGAAGAACCCAGGATGATTCTGACTTGGGACCAAAGGTTTAAGATCATTAAAGGAGTCGCTTCTGGACTGCTATATCTGCACGAAGAATGGGAACAAACTGTTATCCACAGGGATGTTAAAGCAGCAAATGTGCTATTGGATGCAGAATTAAATGGTCGTTTAGGTGACTTTGGATTGGCTAAGCTTTATGAGCATGGCACAAATCCGTCTACAACAAGAGTGGTGGGCACATTGGGTTATCTAGCACCAGAGCTCACGCGCACAGGAAAGCCTACTACTAGCTCTGATGTGTTTGCATTTGGGGCCTTGTTGCTAGAAGTGGCGTGTGGAAGGAGGCCAATTGAAGCAAAAGCACTGCCAGAAGAACTTATATTGGTGGATTGGGTTTGGGATAGGTGGAAGGAAGGGAGTATACTAGACGTGGTGGACTCAAGATTAGGAGGTCTGTGCGATGATGCAGAAGTTATCATGGTTCTCAAGCTTGGCTTAATGTGCTCTAATAACTCTCCAGCGGCACGGCCTAGTATGAGGCAGGTAGTGATGTACCTGGAGGGAGAGGTAGCGTTGCCTGATGTTTTGGTACCTCTAGATGAGTATGACAGCAGAAAAGGTGTTGCATTTCGGTTTGAGGAGTATGTGCATTCGTATGCTACATCGTCTTACTTGGAGAAGGTGAGCTCATGGTCATCCGTTGGTGATGGGGATGGTGATGCTGATATTGAAGCTGGTTCAACCTCATCCCTCTGTGGCAAAGGGGGTGGCCGGTAGAAAACTATGGAGAATACTTCGGTGCGGCTTTTTAGTGTTAATTTTAGGAGTTTTATTTCCCCTTTTTTTATCCTACATACAGTATCAATGTAATACATCATTAGGTTGATAGTGCTGTAAATTAAGTAGATGATCCCAGGTTGTCAGAGAAAGGGATGATGTTAGATTTGTGTAGGTTTTTTTATATAGAATGTAAATATGTTGTTCTACTGTACTAAAATACCATCTGATTAGTGGAGTTCATGATTATTAATGGAGTCTCATTGCATGTATATTTTGTTTTGTTAATGTATATAGAGGGATTATATTAGATAGTTTCAACATCCTGCAGATTCTTCTGTGACTAAACAAGTTACACTGATATTCTTTAAAATCCTTTGCTATGTTAAACTGTAAAGAGGCTACATGAAGGGTAGAGGTTTAACAGATTCAAGAAATAACAACTAAAAGATTAGGTGCTTTTTCTACAGCATAGTATTGGATAATTGTGACTTGTCCATCTCAATTTGAGGTGGAAAGCCAACTACAAGATAGTGGAAAGACAGCTAAAAATAGTGGAAAGAATGGTTTCAAAAGTTCAAATCCATTCTGGCTGCCTTATCATTTGGTTCCTATGTCTAAATAGCTTATTGGCTTCATTCAATGTATGCTGATCATTCAAGAACAAGAATCCCCCCTATATGGACAGAATCTCTTGGTGAAATTGTTAGTCTTGCAGTACAATCATTTTGGTTTTTACTTGCAAATAGCTGATTAAGCCAGCACTCAAATATGGATAAATAAACCTCATGGTGAATTTATTCCTGCATTCCGACAGAGTCCTAATGCGTGTGTTATTTTCACTTATTAAAACATGTGCTTTTTTGTTTATTCAGGTCAAAAGAATAAAAAATGGAGTCCTGACAACAAGTAGTTTGATATAGCAGAAATCATATTCTCCTGCTAGTGAAGAACAGGGTGTAGATGAGTTATTCGAGTATGATCCATGTAATACTTGAATTCGACTTATTTACTAGATAATAATAGACCATACCTAAAACTCGAGTAGATCCATATAATACTTGAATTCGACATATTTACTAGATAGTACTAGACTTGACCTCCTCAAACTCGAGTTGTTCAGTGACATGAACTCAAGCCGGATCATGCTTATTATCTACCAAATTATAATACCAGTTTATTTAAAATTTGAATTTAGTTTGTAATTACTATGTTATCAAGTCAAGTTTGAGTAGAACGTGTCATGTTCGAGTCTGAGTCAACTTGGAAATAGTTAGCAGTCCATTTGAGTTTTGTGAGTTGAGATTGAGCGCAACAACTTAAAATTTATGACTATATAATTCGAGTCTGAATTTACTTTTTGTAGCCGAAGTCAAACATTTCGTATAATTAGTTGGGACTGGGAGGCAGCAAAGTTGAACAAATCTTGATATTTATCAGCATCTGAAAGCTGTGCATATCTTGTGTCTGTGAGACTGTGACCGACTTTTGTAGGTGCAAACAGTCAAATTCACACTGCATATTCATGGACAAAGGTCACTGAGTGTGTAAATCTTGTCATTTTTGAAATTGTCAATCCTCCCCAGTGATACTATTCAGTTTAGCTTACAATCACAATTTGACAAAACAAATTTGACCAGCTCCGTATGTTGACAGCAATTTTGCCGTAGCAAACTCGGATTCAGATAATGCATATACATAAATGATAATTTTAGTTTGAAGTGTGACCTCAGTTCTGTATCATCAATTCGCACTTTGCAGCAAGACTTTATAAAGAGAATGTGTGTAAAACAATACTTTAGTGACATAGCAGCGGTTGGCAAGCATGATGTGAGGCTAACCAAATTAGCGGCTCTTAACACAAAGCCAAAAATGAACTTTAAAAATTTCATTGAGTAAATTGTCTAAAGAGGAGCCTGTGTAAAATTAAGCCATGTACTAGAAGCTTCAGGTTTTGTAAAAGAACATACCTAATGCACAAAACTTGCTCATCATTCAAATCCGTCAAGCCTTTGGCGGTTTTGGTCCATGAACTATCCGAGGGCGATTGAATTATCAGACTTTGCAGTCCAAGTAACAAAAACACAGAAGTCCAGAATCAGTTGCAGTTTCCTGGATTCATCATTTTTTTTGTATAGCACAAAACTAATGTTTTAAGAACTTGCATTGCTTCTGGCAAACAAGTTCTCTGCAAAAACTTAAGGCCAAAATCAGCTGCAATAATCCTGGATTTATTTTTCTTGTTATGCACAGATCACAAACACAAAAGTTTCAAGAACCTGCGTTGCATCAGCCAAACAAATTCTATAACTACATAATTCATAATTCCTTCATACTAAGAGATCGCGAGGCATCACCGCCATGAAGGCAAGTATTCACACACCTAACTGTGCAAAACTCTGCTTTCTTCGACTTTGGTCTCTGAATCCTAGGCTTTTTGCAGTCCTTGTCAGATTCACATTCACTCGACAACGTATCAGGTACGTTTAAGAAAGTCTCAACATCTTGTTGTGCTTGGATTTCAGCTGCATTTGAATCAACCACATAAATTAACACAGATGCTGCTACTGCTGCGACGGCGGTTGTTGCTACTAAGGCATAACTGCTGGTTTTGAGAGCTAGGCGAAGGACAAATTTTCGGCTTTTGTTGTTATCAGACTGCAGGGCCTTGACACCGAACATAATCTTGTGGTTACTAAATATAGTTGCACATCTTGTTACACTGGTTGAAACTCCACAACAAACCACCATTCTATCTTCAGAAAAAAATCTTAGATTATGGTAACATTTTCCAAAAAATGAGGGCCTTACTTAAAAATGTTAATGACAATCAATGTGTATGAATGTACATAATCTTGATTTCAACTCTTTTCTTCTAAATTTCATTTGTTAAAAGTTGAAGTTGGTAACATACAAACATTATCTTATTAATGAATGGTCTACTCGAGTCCATGTATACAAATGTATATATGTAGATTTGTTTTGTGGACTGAAGCAAATAGAACTAATAATAATTGAGTGTGCAAAAATTTTATTTATTCTATTTTTGACGCTAGTGGACAGAAAATCAACTTCACACCCCCAGAGTTTTAATAATGTAAATCTGCAAAAAAAGAAGGGATTATTTGGGCCTGAGTACATTGTTTGAGAGAAGGGGCCCATTGGTACATTAACGGGCCTTAATGGTATTACTGGTATATACAAGAGCCTAGCTTTGATTTGGCAGTGAAGAATGTGCATGGCATGATCATATTAGAAAATTACTTGCACGGATTTGGAATTAAATTAACAAACAATGAAGCAGACAAGATGCGATCGAGTGGTTACATTTATTTATTAACACTTTTCTTTTTCTAAAGCTGCCTGCCTCGGTTAAGATTAAAGAAAGGTGCCGAATAAATTAAGAAAGGGTTTATCATGCTGAATATTGGAAACTGTCCCTTGTAAACTCCAGATTATCTTTATAAAGCTAAAGGATGCTTGCTACTAAATTTATGTAATTTAAAGTTGGATCTTAGTTCGGAATATTTTTCAAGACTTGAATTTCATTTCTTATTATGAAAAGAAAACGTATATTACCGGGATTAGATTAGCCCTCCATGATTCCGCTCTTTACTTACATTAGAGGTGAGGGATGTGAAAATGTTAGTATTAACTGGTCTGAAACATCCATTTTGAGGAAATAAGGAGTTAATGATCATATTTCAGGTTATAGTTATTGTTTTCAAATATATGTTTATTCAAATTGACGACTATAGTTGCATTGCCGCAACATGAACTTACAAACATATGCTACCAAAATGAACCAGAAGAATATCCTAGAAGAGTGGGCAAAGCAGAAGACAAAAAAAGAGAGGATCTACAAGTAATAAAAGGTAAAAAATGCTACAGATTAAAGGAAACGGCTGAGTTTTAATATATATATAAATATAATTTAGGTTGATAAGAGCAAGCACCCACCAACACAAGTTTCTAACCTACTCTCAACTTTTCCTACAAGTTAGTTAGTTTCATCTACTGGGAAGCCCAAAGTGAGAACTTAAAAAGCAGCGTAATCCAATTTTGTTGTACAAGTCGGATAGATTGTGTCATTCGGCTCAATCTTGTTCCTATTGTAGTAATCCATTATATAACAGGTGTAAATAGTAAAATTGAAGCAACAACAACATGACAAGTTCTTGCCACATTTATATTTGATATATTTTTTATAAATTATTCACATTTAATAAAGTAGATATCAAAATAACTTCTTGCCTCTCCTTTATTCGGCTTAAATTATTTACATTTATTATGTGTTTCATATCAGACTTTCGGGTGTGGCGTTATATGACTTCAGAATTTATTGATAGTCTTATTGGTTTTCGGGATTTTTGTAAAAATGTAAGTACTTTTATTTCAAAAAGAAAAAAAGGCGATACGGAAATAACTCCTTGTTTTAATATGAAATTTTTGTAATGAAATCTGTTTCAGTTTATCAAAATATATTGTTAAGTAGCCTAACAGAGGCACCTATGTCACATATGAAGAATACAAATGTCAGGTACTGGGGCCATTTGCATATCTACAAATTTTGACAAAAGTATGGTGAATTTCGTAACCAAATTTTTAAGGCCGAGTTATCGTAGCGTATAATGCTACCATTTCGTATACAGATACATCTACTCTGAAGATTAAAGACCGAGACACAAATATATGTTAGTATAAATATGTAACATGGTAAGCCCAACGAAGTAGTTGAAAACTGTTTAACTGCTTTTCTTATGCATGAGACAACAGTCAATACTACCTTCATCTTCCATTGCTAATATTTGTTCAAACCTTTTTCTAGCTTATCATTCTACGCAAAACTCATAAAAATTTCGAAGTTTCGATATACAAGTTTCCTCCAAGAGAAAAGGACCGCAAGATTGATCATCAAATATGACAGAGAAAAGGCTGGATGAATCCGTTGTAGTTTCGGAGTTGGAAGGAACTCTTTTGAAAGACAAAGATCCTTTCTCGTACTTCATGTTAGTGGCCTTTGAAGCGTCGGGGCTCATTCGTTTTGTGATTTTGTTAATGTTTTGGCCGATTATTTGCTTGTTAGATGTATGCGGGAAAGGTGATTATGGGCTAAGAATAGCCATATTTGTGGCCACGGTTGGACTGCGTGTATCAGAGATTGAATCGGTGGCTAGAGCAGTTTTGCCAAAGTTTTACTTAGATGATGTTGATATGGAGGCTTGGCGGGTGTTTAGCTCATATGACAAGCGAATTCTGGTAACTAAAACACCTAAGATCATGGTGGAAAGGTTTTTGAAGGAACATTTGCGTGCTGATGAAGTGATTGGGACTGATCTTGCGGTGAACAGGTTCGGTTATGCCACAGGATTCGTGAAGGACGATCTTGGCTCAATAGCTGATTCGGTTTCGGCATTTTTTGAGGATGAACAACCTTGTCTAGGGTTGGGAAGGCCTGGTTCTACATTTTTATCCATATGCAAGGTTAGTATGACTACAGATTCAGTAATTACCAGTTAAAATCATCAAGTAGAATTCAAATTATTGAAAGAAACGCATTAAGAACATAAATATATAGAGTAGCATACATGCAAACACATGTTACAATTACTAACATGAAACTAAAATTGCAGGAACAACGTCATCCACCATTCACGACAAGCAACAAGCAAATCCACCGTGACCACATCAGACCGCTACCAGTAATCTTCCACGACGGACGCCTAGTGAAGCGTCCAACACCATTCACCTCACTACTAATCATTTTATGGATTCCAATAGGTATTATGCTTGCAATAATCCGCATTCTGACGGGCATGGTTTTGCCAATGTGGGCTATTCCCTACATGTCACGGCTCTTTGGTGGCAGTGTTGTCGTCAAGGGGAAACCACCGCCACCACCTTCCCGCTCAAACTCCGGAGTTCTATTCGTTTGTACTCACCGAACCTTAATGGACCCTGTCGTCCTCTCCACTGTCCTTCGTCGTAGAATTCCAGCTGTCACATACTCTATTTCAAGATTATCAGAAATCCTATCACCAATCCCAACCGTCCGTTTAACTAGAATTCGACATGTGGATGCCGAAAAAATAAAGCAGGAATTATCACACGGTGACCTAGTTGTTTGCCCCGAAGGAACAACATGTAGGGAACCATTTTTGCTAAGATTCAGTGCACTATTTGCTGAATTAACAGATCGAATCGTCCCTGTTGCCATGAATTATAGAGTTGGATTTTTTCATGCAACAACGGCTAGGGGTTGGAAAGGATTGGACCCTATATTTTTCTTCATGAACCCTAGACCGGTTTATGAGGTCACATTCTTGAACCAGTTACCTGCTGAGGCTACTTGCTCCTCCGGTAAAAGCCCACACGACGTCGCAAACTACGTGCAGAGAATCTTGGCTGCTACATTAGGGTTCGAGTGTACGAATTTTACGAGGAAGGATAAGTACAGAGTACTTGCTGGAAATGATGGAATAGTTTCTTATACTTCGATTTCAGATAGCGCAAAGAACTTGGGAAAAACTGTGAAGCAAGTGGTGGGATCTTTTAAGCCTTTTATTAAATAAACAAACATTTTCATATCAGGGCTTCATTTTTATCTTTGTAAACTTTGTATTATATTTTTTTTCCCTCAACTGTGTTTGGCTTGATCTGATGAATGTAAATTTTGCTTGTATTCTTTCCTTCTTTTGTTTCTGTTTTTCTGAAATTACTTTCTTCAAACATCTGTTTTCCCTGCTGCGAGTTTGTTTACTTGCGAATGTATAAAGTGAAAGAAATTACTCTCAAGAGAATTTTAAGTTGCAGACTTGCATCGTGTTTGTGTCAAAAAGCTTCACGTCAAGCTCACAGACTCGTCCAGAACGTTTGTAATATTTGAACTGCTTCAGGAACACAAATGTAAAAAGAAAAAAAAAATCTTAACCTTCTAATATCGTACTTGTGTACTGCATCTGTAAAACCTCGGTACTGTATAATTTTAGGAAAACAAATGATCAATAAATTCAAATATGTGAATGCCGAATCCTTTAATGATTCTGTGTCAGCTGCAGAATAACAATAACAAGGACTCGCGCATTATTAACAGTGTTGTGATTTCCCTTTCAAACGATAATAGTTGAATTTTTTATGTTGTGCTAGCACATGCAGTTGTCAAATCTATGATTACAGAAGAAACATTATCTTGAGGAAGAAGATAAGAAAAATGAAGAATGTAGAATTGTTATTTCTTACTTACTAAGATACATGACTTTATCTGTTTTTATATACAAGCTCTAACAGAATGCCAGCTAGACCACACATCGTGACATCACACTTTCTATATTACTAGTAGTCTCTTTCCTATTTACAATCTGATGTTGAATTGTAAAGGTACAGGTCTTAGCTGAGTTTACAGTATTAGCCCTAATATAGTTAACATCCCCCCTCAAGTGAGGAGTGGAAAATAAATTTGTAACTCCTAACTTGACCAATAAAGACTGCAGGTGAACAGCTCCCAAAGCCTTTGTAAACAAATCTGCAGGTTGGTCCCTAGTAGGAAGATAAGCAGTAGTGATGATCCCTCTTTGCAATTTTTCCCGAACCAAGTGACAGTCAATTTCGATATGCTTAGTTCGTTTATGATAAACGGGATTGGCAGCAATGTAAATGGCAGAAAGATTATCACAAAATAGTTGCGTAGGAGCTTGCTGAGGAACTGAGAGTTCAGTTAACAAGGAACGAAACCAGACTATCTCACATGTTGTATCAGCCATGGAACGATACTCAGGCTCGGAAGAAGACCGTGAAACAGTTGGTTGTTTCTTACTTTTCCATGAGATTAAAGATCCTCCAAGAGTAATGCAAAATCCAGTGACAGAACGACGAGTAATTTTACAGCTTCCCCAGTCAGCATCGCAATAAGCAGTCAATTGCAGAGTAGAAGAGGCTGATAAAAGAAGGCCTTGACCACAGGTGCCCTTAATGTAGCGTAAAAGTTTGTAAGCAGCCTGTAAATGTTGAGGTTTTGGAGCAGCCATAAACTGAGCTAGTATATGGACCGCATAAGCGATGTCAGGACGCGTGATGGTGAGATAGATTAACCGTCCAACCAGACGACGATATAAGGAAACATCCAAAATAGGAGAAGCATTATCACTGGCAAGAAGTTGATGATTTTGTTCCATAGGAACCACAGAAGTAGAACAAGCAGTTAAACCAACATCTTTAAGCAGATCTAAGGTATACTTTCGCTGATTCAAGTAAATACCAGCTGAAGATCGAGCTAATTCCATGCCTAGAAAGTATTTTAAAGTGCCCAAGTCCTTGATTTTAAAACAAGAACTTAAAAATTGTTTGACTCGAGTCAAGAGTGAGACATCATTCCCAGTTAAAACCATATCATCGACATACACTAGGAGAGCAGCAAATGAGGTGCCAGTAGAAAAAGTAAACAGAGAGTGATCACTCACAGATTGTTTGAAGCCAAACTGAAGTAAAGCAGCATAAAGCTTTAGAAACCATTGACGAGGGGCTTGTTTTAAACCGTAAAGGGATTTCTTAAGCTTGCAAACTAACCGCTGACCAGGATATTGAGCCTGAACATCAGAAGATGGTGTATAACCCGGAGGCAAGACCATATATACATCTTCATCTAAGTCCCCATGTAAGAACGCATTCGTAACATCTAACTGCTCAATCACCCATTGCTTGGCTGCTACAACCGACAATAATGTTCGAAAAGAAGTCATTTTAGCAACCGGCGCAAATGTTTCAAAATAATCAACACCCCCTGTTTGAGTAAAACCTTTTGCTACTAGACGGGCTTTATAACGTTCTACATCCCCTGTAGGAAGATATTTCACTTTATAAATCCACTTGCAACCGACCAGTTTTTGATTAACAGGCAAATGCACTACATCCCAAGTGTCATTAGCCTCTAAAGCAGCTAATTCTGAAGCCATAGCTGTACACCATTCAGCACTCTCAGCTGCTTGTGTGTAAGAAACAGGTTCTGGTATTTTAGAGACATTAGCAAGGAAGTGTGTATAATCAGGTGTAAATGTGTCATAATGTACAAAATCTAGAAATGTGGCACAAGTATTTGCCTTGGACACAAATTGACTAGGTAAGCCTGTATAATCACTGTACTTTGATGGAACAGATCGTTGGCGAGTGGGACGAGTAGGAACGGAATTAGAAACAGCTGGAATATCAATTGGTAAAGCATCAAGAGGAACAGAATCAGTATATGAAGGTTCAACTGAATTAACTGTAGAATCTAACGGAACTGTACATGTATATAGAGGATCATCGACCGGTGAGGGAGGACTTGTAAATAACTGAGAAGGTACAGATTGTTTGATATCTTTAAAAGGAAAACTGTGTTCAACAAACTGAACATTCCGAGAGATGAACACCTTTCTAGTAGATAAGTCTAGCAGACGATATCCTTTGTAACCAAATGGATAACCCAACATAATACACTTATTAGCACGAGCAACAAATTTATCTGATGGCTTAGGAGCCTTAGAAGCATAACAGAGAGATCCAAACACACGAAGTTGATCATAATCAGGAACCTTTCCAAACAGAACCTCATAAGGAGATTTTCCATGAAGGACAGAAGTTGGTAGTCGATTAATGAGATATGTAGCTGTCAAGAGACAGTCTCCCCAAAAATGAATAGGTAGATGAGCATGAAAACGCAATGCTCGGGCTGTATTCAACAAATGTCTATGTTTACGCTCAACCTTACCATTTTGTTGAGGTGTATATGCACAACTTTTCTGATGTAAAATACCTAAACTCTCAAAAGTATAAGCCAATTCTTTGTTTAAGAATTCTGTCCCATTATCAGTACGAATAACTTTGACAGATTTATCAAAGTGATTTTTAACATATAGTAAAAAACTGATAAGTAATGAAGGAACTTCTGACTTATGATTAAACAGAAAGACCCAAGTAGTTCTAGATGCATCATCAAGAATAGTTAAAAAATGTGTACAATTATCTGTAGTGGACCTGGAATATGGTCCCCATACATCAGCATGTATCAAACTAAACAACTCAGAAGAAACCGATTCACTAGTTGGAAATGGTAAAGTTGACTGTTTAGCATAGTGACAGGAATCACAATCTTGAAAATTTGATGTACATTTGACAGATAATTGATTTAAAATGGTTTCAGGGACATGTCCCAATCTGGCATGCCAGATATTAGAAGTAACATTAGTAGTAGATATACTATTACACCAAGACAAAGAGGAATCTGAATTAGCAGTTGAAGACATCAAACTTGAGCTGAAGACATATAGACCATTCTTGATTTTACCAATTTCTAACTCCCTCTTCCAAGTAGGGTCCTGGATGTAACAAGATACACCAGAGAAAACAGCCGTGAGATTAGTATCTTTCAGCAATTTGGAAATGGACAAAAGATTATGTGTAAAACCAGGTACTCACAATACTTGATTTAAAATAAGTCCAGAACTGAGTCTAACACTGCCAACATGAGTAACATTTATCGTATTACCATTGGGCAGGTGTAACAATGCATTACATTTAACAGGATTGATTAACATATCAAGATGTGTAGTAATATGATCAGTTGCACCCGAATCCACAATCCAATGACTTGTATTAGCAGATGATTGTGAATTAAAGAGAGTACCTGCCAAATGCACTGTATTGGCAGAGGACCATGTAGCAGGTGAGGCATCAGATGAAGGAGACTTCATAGTATTCTGGAGTAGTTGAACCAGATGATTGAATTGACTATCAGATAATCCATGAGAATTAATACCTGAGCCATCCTGACTACCAACACCAGTTGTACCAGTTACACCAGATTTAATGTTGGAATCACTAGAAGTCATAGCTACATGAGCTGCAGATGTACGTTGAGGAGCAGAGAATAGAGGCTTAGGTTTTGGCTTGCCAAACAACCTATGCCATGATGGATAACCAACAACACAAAAACATTTCTCCTTTGAATGCCCTTGCATATGACAAACCTCACAAAATAAAGTAGAATCAGTGTTATTTTTCTTCATAAAAGCACTAGAATTCTGATTATTGCCTACTCCTTTAGATGCAGGCCTTCCAACAATCATACTCCTCACATTCATAGCAACTGATCCAGAATTCATTCCAGATACTGACTGAACATCACGCTGATTTTCATCTTGAAGAAGCATAGCATAGCACTGACTCAAGGTAGGAATAGGTTTCATCAATAATATTTGACCTCGAATAGCAGTAAACATATCACCTAATCCCATCAGGAATTGCATCAGCTGAATATCGAGATCGAACACTGTGAGTTTCGAATTGACATCACAGATGCACTTATGACAATCACACCTAGGTCTAGAAGTGAGACTCTCCAATTCATCACTTAATGTCTTATACCGAGTGTAATACGCAGTGAGACTCATTGAACCTTGAGAAAGTTGTGAGATCTCTTTTCTCAGGTTAAACAATTTAGGCAAATTGCTTTGTGCATAACGAATTGCTAATTCAAGCCAAATAGAGTGAGCAGAGTCCATGTATACTATGCTATTGCGAATATCAGAAGAAACAGAGTTTAGAAGCCATGAAATTACCATATGATTGCATCGATTCCAATGATTTAATAGAGGTGAGTTTGAAGCAGGTTTGACAATGGAGCCGTCAACAAAACCTAGCTTCATCTTTGAGGACAGTGCAATCTCCATAGATCTACTCCATTGTGAGTAGTTTTGTTCATTAAGAACAACAGTCGTGAGGCTCATGCCTGGATTATCTGAGGAGGACAGAAAATAAGGATGATTTGCATCGATAATTGTTGATCCAGATGTACCAGTAACTACACTGGAGTAAGAAGTTTGTGCAGCCATTGTTGTACGGATGAAAAAAAAATGATCGAAGAAATGAAAAACTCAGAATTAAGCGGAAACTAAAGATGTAGTGAACTTGATGAAGAAATCAGCAGCACAAACTAAACGAAATCATTGAGATTTGGCTCTGATACCATGTCAAATCTATGATTACAGAAGAAACATTATCTTGAGGAAGAAGATAAGAAAAATGAAGAATGTAGAATTGTTATTTCTTACTTACTAAGATACATGACTCTATCTGTTTTTATATACAAGCTCTAACAGAATGCCAGCTAGACCACACATCGTGACATCACACTTTCTATATTACTAGTAGTCTCTTTCCTATTTACAATCTGATGTTGAATTGTAAAGGTACAGGTCTTAGCTGAGTTTACAGTATTAGCCCTAATATAGTTAACAGCAGTGCCGCAAAATATTATGTACAAAATTTAAACATAAAATTCACATTTCGATTGTGCACAGTTTTCGTCATGTACAACTGTATATGCGATGCACCGCTAGAGATATTATATCGGATATCGATTTTAATAATATTAAAAAAAATTATAACAATATCTTCGTCTGTGATATTAAATATCAATATCATTTAATATCAAACTTTAGCCGATATTTATTGTACCAGTACCACATAACATTTTATTATTTATATATATGCCACATATTACAATCTACAACTAAAATTCAGTATCTTGTAACAGTTGAAGTTTAAATGTTAGTATATTATGAGCTCTATAATCATTAAAACATTCATTAAAATATGTGACCTTCAAGGTATCTAAATGTACTTGCAATTTATTCATATCATGCATGGAAAACTAATTGAGATGTTTTGCTTTTAAACGAAAACTAGCTCCTAAACCCGTGCAAGGCACGGGCAATTGTTATCTATTAATTTTTAAATATTTTAATATTTATTAAATATATTTTACAAATATTTGTATCTGAAGAATATGGGTATATTTATAAAAAAAAATATGTAAAAACGTGTAATATTCAAAGTGATTGTAGTATAAAGAAAAATATTATTTTAATTTTCTTTACCGAACATTTTACTCTTTAAAATAAATTATTTGAATTAACTACGCAATAAAATTGATCCAAATCATTGAAGTAGAGCATGATTATTATTAATGATGGTAGCTAAACATTTCATACCGAGATATTTTTAGTTTTTAACGGTAATAAAAATTTTAAAATTATCGTGAAATAGGTAATGGTCGTTATGTGCGTTGTTATAAAAAAAATTATCGTCTCACCATGTTCAAATATCAACGGTATTAATTACTTCCCCCATGCAATTCATGGGCATACTCGACGTCACATATTATGTTCTTACGGGGGTATAGATTGATTCTAAATTATTTATTCATAAATATGATTTTATGTTCATAATTTTTAACTAATTATCGATTCATAGGGAATGATCCTCTGCTCTTATTATAAGATCGTGAATGGATATACATATATTTAGGGTAAGATAAAAATCTTTTTCTTTAAATCTTTTCGTCTCAAATCTATTTCTTTACGATCTCCTTCCATAGATAACTAAAAAAAGTACCGAGTTATTTTTGTACCGGCCTATCCCCTTGACATTTTGCTCATGTTGGGATAAACATGATTATTTGATTGTGTTGTAAGACATATATAAATTATACGTCAATTTTAATGCTGAAAATATAATCAACCAAATTACCAAATTAATGAAAATGGAGGATAATCAATTGACTTGTTAATTACAGATGTGTTAAAAATTTGTGAAGAGTTTGGTTCGGTCGGTTTGTATTTGGTTTAAAAAATATTAAAATCAAACCGCAACCATATTATCGGATCGATTTTTATTCGGTTTGGTTATTAATTGGTTCGGTTTTTAATGGTGCGGTTTGGTTCGATTTTGTTCGGTCTTGGTTTCGGTTTCAGTTTTTGGTCCGGGTTTGCAGTCACAAACATGTACAATAAAATCTCAATGAATGAATACATTCGGGAATATTTTTTTTTTATTTACTTAAAAAAGTACCGAGTTATTTTTGTACCGGCCTATCCCCTTGATATTTTGCTCATGTTGGGATAAACATGATTATTTGATTGTATTGTAAGACATATATAAATTATACGTCAATTTTAATGGTAAAAAGGTAATCAACCAAATTACCAAATTAATAAAAATGCAGGGTAATCAATTGAACGGTGAAATACAAATGTGTTAAAAATTTGTGAAGGGTTTGGTTCGGTCGGTTTGTATTTGGTTTAAAAAATATTAAAATCAAACCGCAACCATATTATCAGATCAGATTTTATTCGGTTTGGTTATTAATTGGTTCGGTTTTTAATGGTGCGGTTTGGTTCAGTTTTATTCGGTCTTGGTTTCGATTTCAGTTTTTGGTCCAGGTTTGCAGTCACAAACATGTACAATAAAATCTCGATGAATGAATACATTCGGGAATATAATTTTTTTTATTTACCGAGATTTTTAATTTATTTGATGAGTTCATTTATTTATCGAATATTCGTCTATTGATACCGTATATTTTATGCTTATGAATATCCTACATTAATCTTTTATAAAATTAGTATAAATAGACTAACACGATTCAATGGTTACAGAACACAGAGAAAAATATATTTTTAAAATTACTATGATTAGAAGATCATGCTTCGGTTCGTTGATTAGAATAAATTGGCTATGTTACACAAGAAATTTGGGTTTAAAACAAAAAAATTTATTAAAGTTGTCTATGAACTCTAAATTTAACTATAAATAAAAAGTTGTACAATTAAGCCAGCATATGAAAATGAGTTAATTAATCAGGTCTCAAATCATTATATTTTATAGATATATTAAAATAAATATTAAATTAAATAAAGAGTAAGACACAGTGTAAATAAATAACTTCTACCTTAACACTTAATATTATCAAGAGTTACACAAATGTTTCTCTACCTCAAGTGGTTGATATGCAAAATTTACAAATACTTGACTTAGGTTCGATTCTCATCCAAAGCAACATTTTTTAATATTTAATAAAATACAGGGGTAAGGGTTTGGTTCGGTCGGTTTGTTTTCGGTTTAAAAAATATTAAAATCAAACTGCAACCATATTATCGGATCGGTTTTTATTCGGTTTGGTTAATAATTGGTTCAATTTTTAATGGTACGGTTTGGTTCGGTTTTGTTCGGTCTTGGTTTCGGTTTCAGTTTTTGGTCCGGGTTTGCAGTCATAAACATGTACAATAAAGTCTCGATGAATGAATACATTCGGGAATATAATTTTTTTTTATTTACTTAAAAAAGTACCGAGTTATTTTGTACCGGCCTATCCTCTTGATATTTTGCTCTTGTTGGGATAAATATGATTATTTGATTGTGTTGTAAGACATATATAAATTATACGTCAATTTTAATGGTAAAAAGGTAATCAACCAAATTACCAAATTAATAAAAATGGAGGGTAATCAATTGACTAGTGAAATACAATTGTGTTGAAAATTTGTGAAGGGTTTGGTTCGGTCGGTTTGTATTCGGTTTTAAAAAAATTTAAAATCAAACCGCAACCATATTATCAGATCAGATTTTATTCGGTTTAGTTATTAATTGGTTCGGTTTTGTTCGGTCTTGGTTTCGATTTCAGTTTTTGGTCCGGGTTTGCAGTCACAAACATGTACAATAAAATCTCGATGAATGAATACATTCGGGAATATAATTTTTTTATTTACCGAGATTTTTAATTTATTTGATGAGTTCATTTATTTATCGAATGTTCGTCTATTGATACTGTATATTTTATGCTTATGAATATCCTACATTAATCTTTTATAAAATTAGTATAAATAGGCTAACATGGTTCAATGGTTACAGACTACAAAAAAAATATATTTTTAAAATTACTATGATTAGAAGATCATGTTTCAGTTCATTGATTAGAATAAGTTGGCTATGTTACACAAGAAATTTGGGTTTAAAACAAATTTTTTTATTAAACTTGTCTATGAACTCTAAATTTAAATATAAATAAAAAGTTGTACAATTAAAATATATATACTCTTGTTGTTTTGCCCTAATATAAAGCCAGCATATAAAAATGAGTTAAATAATCAGGTCTCAAATCATTATATTTTATAAATATATTAAAATAAATATCAAATTAAATAAAGAGTAAAACACATTATAAATAAATAATCTCTACCTCAACACCTAATATCATCAAAAATTACACAAATATTTCTCTAGTTCAAGTGGTTGATATGCAAAATTTACAAATACTTGACTTGAGTTCAATTCTCATCCAAAATAATAATTTTTAATATTTAATAAAATACAGAGATAAAATAGTAATTACGAATAAAATATTTTTCCAAAATTTGATGTTGCACTAGTATATATATAATAGATTTAAAGGTCGAAAGGGTAACACTCTTTACCCTTTTTTTTAGAGTGAGTGACTCACTCTCTTTGTCACACTCTTTATCCTTTTTTTTTAGGGTGAGTGACTCACTCTCTTTCTTTCTTTCTTTATATGACCTCTTGCAAATGTTGTTTATACTGTGAGTATGTGATAAGTGATAACGTCGTGCTTATATAAGAATTGACTAATAAATTCAATCAAGCTTTGTATCTTCGCAAAATATGATTTACCATATATATATATGACAATTATGAACGCATGGATAAGAAATGTGATTCACTTGGTGCACAAAACAGATTGCAATTCAACACCAAGAAGTTTGTCGAAAATGTGTGCAATTGGATAAGAAATGTAAGGCTGAAGTTGTTATGCAATCTCCAACGGTTATGATCTAAAAATCTAAATTTAGATCATCAACTGATTTAAATACTGATCCAAAATTTTGATCAACTCCAACAGTGTGATCCAAATATTTGATCCAAATAATTTTTTACATATAATAATATATAAATATTATATTAAGTAATTTTATCTTAAATTTATCATTTAATCATTATTAACAATTTCAATAAAATTTCTTAAATTAATTAAATCAAAAAAAATTAATACACATAAAAATGTTAAAATTGTGCACTTAATTCACGAAAAACACATTTATTGCAATAATTAACATACAAAATATTATTGATACACAATAATTTTCCGAATTAGCATATTCTTCCCACAAATTAATTATTTTTTATTTTTCTATGACGTTTCAAGATTTCTTGGAATCGAGTATTTTCATCGATCGGAATAGTCTCAACTTCTGGATCCGGCACTTCTGACTCTTCAATGAAATTTTCATGAAATTATGTTTTCTCATTATTTTAAGTTTTATTTTAAAAATAAATTTTGTTAACTATTAATTATATTTTGTTATTAATTATATAATTAAAAAATCAAAATTAATTTAAAATCTCATAAACTGTAAATAAAAAACCATTATTTTATATTAAATCAAATGATCCAAATTTGGATCAGTGAACAGTATTGATCCAAAATTTTTGATCAATACTGTTCACTGATCCAAATTTGAATCACCATTTAGATCACTGTTGCAATAGAATTTGAGATAATCTGTCCTAAATTTAAATTTTGAATCACTCTTAAATTTGTCTTAAAGTTTGGTTTTCATTACAAATTGGGGATGGAGTAGCTTTGACTTTGTGAGGGAAAATACAAATTTTGGCGCAAGCAAGTTGCCCCCGACAGACATATTGTGTGTTTTGTTAACACACAGTTGCTTGTGGTCGTGCTCCACGCTTCATTTATACTAGTCAAATAGGTTGTGTACGATTTACACATTTTATACTTCTTATTTAAAGTATATTAATCTTTTTGTCTTGAAGATTTGGAGGAGTTAATTGTTACTCCATTCTCTTATTACATTATTATTATTATTCAAATTTTTCCTAACAATGTCTAACATTCGATGAAACAGAAGATATGATTTAAAATTAGAATTGTTTTGGAGGAGCTATATATTAAAATCTTTAAAATTTAAATCCGAGTACAAAGTTTAGCAAAAAAAATATGGGGGACAAAATAATAGTCTCAAACCAAACATACCACATATGATTACTTGAAATAAACCCTCACAACCAAATTATTTAAATTTGTAAGAAACTTTTCGAATCTATGTTATAGCAAACAAACCCAGACAAACGGCAATATAATTATGTTGAAAGAAAATAAGTGAAAATTTATATATATGTGATTTGTTGCGAGAAGCCTTGATTAGGTGCATCCAAATTTTGCTAGATTGAACTAAAAATTATATCTTGTTTCACATCCAGTGTTATAGCGTAAAACACGTAAGTAAATGCATAAACTCAGAAAAGGGAGCTTAAATAAAAAAAGAAGGTACCGAGTCAAAGTAAAATATATAGATGTGATTAGGAAAAGCAGGAATTTAAAAGGAGTGAATGTGTATGCATGTGGTTGAACCGCATAAACTTCATTCCAAAATCGACTTTGATACATATACATATATTATTCGGTTTGCCACTTATTTGTGTAACAACTAATCAACGACTTAATGTCACATGTGTGCCTTCTGGTATTTTTGTACTATTTGGCTTTATAATTCTACGCTACAGTAATAATCTGGGATCTAGATGCTCAATAGACAAGGCATTGTTAATCGGGGACAACCAAACGTGGAATCAATACCGGTTAAATTGATAACTTCGCAAATCAAGCTACTAACAAGGGTGATTAGTGGAGTTTCTGGATCCGCGTAGTGACATTTGTCCCTCTGTCCTTGTCAATAAAATTTTACTCCCCCTTCGTCTTTCTTAAATGTTTACATTTTGGTTGGGCACGTAGTTTAAGAAAAAATGATAAAATAATAGAAAAAAAATTAAAAAGTGAGTAAAGTAATGGGATATAGTCATATTATATGTATAAATTGAGTATTGTTAACAGAAGTAGGAGATTTAATTATTTTAAAATTATTAAAATTTTATTATTTTTTAAAAATTTTGAAATATAAATAATTGGAAGAATCATCCCAAAAAGAAAAACGTAAACAAGTGACTGGGATAGTGGGAGTACTAGTCATCTCAGTCAATATAAATTGTTTTAGAGGTACTTAAAAGTAAGGTGATCAGACTGGGGTCACTAATCACTTTATTTCTCATCAATCCGTGCCTTTCCCCTCAATGCACTTGCTTCATATTTTAGTAGTGACATTAAAGTTTACTTATACATTTGTAGTACGGCATAATTTTTGTATTTTAGCTCTTTCAATTTTAAATATACTGTTCTTGAATATTGTTTCTTTTCACTCCAAAGTGCAGCATTACAGTTTACTATGTGGGGATTGTGTGGCTGAAAATTGGAGTATCTTTGTAAAAGCAAGACTCGTGGCTAAGAAGTTGCATGAGAATCCACATAATGTTTTACAAATTCAATCTTACGTGTATTATAAACAAGGGAAGGAGGGACGAGTTATTGATTTGGGGGTCACACTGTCACAGTCATAACCAAATTTATTAAAAAAAAAGGCTATTGAATTGAAAGAACATGGAATCTGACTCAATAATCTGGTAACGTGTTCACGGCGTGTTGTTTTGCCCATTTTTAAACATTTGATTCCATCGGAAAGTGGAAATTAGGGTTTAGGGGTGATCATCGCACCTTCCACACCCTACCAAATGATTTTTAATTTTTGTGTTGCAGCTGTGCTTTAAATTTTTTACAAATCACGAGGTTTAGTGCGGATTGTGATTTAAGTAAGAAAAAATTGCATTTTACATATTTTAAATTTGATCAAAAATCAATTTTGTATACCTATTTTCAGAAATTGTAGTTTGCATTCTGCTTCTTTAAAATATGATTCCAATTTTACCCTTTTTGTCAAATTTTGTCAATTTTTTAACTCAAATTCTTGTATTCAACAACATATTTAATCTATCATTGAAAATAATATATGAGATTTAGTGCAGAAGACAACAATTAAGGCTAAATAATTAAGCAAAAAAGGATGTATAGTGAATCGAATTTTAAAGTAAGAAGATGCAAACTGCAATTTCTGAAAATAAATATACAAAATTGATTTTTAGCCAAATTTAAGTGATGTAAAGTGAAATTCTCTCTTTAAGTAATGCGATTCGACATATAATATTATATTACTAGTATATAAATCATGCGATATATGGTTATTTTTATCATTATATATTGTAAAATATAATTCTAATATATTGATGTTATGATTCGAACCTCCCTAGTATAATAATTTTAATATACACCACGGTTATTTTTATCATTATATATTGAAATTATAATTTTAATATATTGCCGGTAGGATTCGAACCTCATACTTCTTATATAATAATGTTTAATATTATATCTAACGGTTCCATCAGTTTGATCTGATGGTTCTGAATTGAGTGACCAAGGATCAACAACCAAACTTTTAATATTTCGTATTTAATATAATAGTATAAATTATAAAAAATATATATTATATTTATATATTACATTTGTATATTTTGAATTATATAAATTTATTTACAAATTGTTACAGTGGTAGCTGATATATAAAAAGTAAAAAAAAAATTCGTGTTAGGGTAATTCTATTTGAAATATTATATTAACTATCTATTTTACGGTTTATTATAATTTTTATGTTGATATTTTAAATCGCATAGACCGATCAAAGATCTAGATGACCCATAGTTCTCTGTGTAAGCCCAGACTCTGGAAAGAATGACACTGTACCGCGTCGCATTTATGAGATATAGTTTATGTGATTTTTAAGTTACGCGGTACAATAATAATTCAAAAAATTAACCAAATCGCGCATATATAGATTGTTACAGATTTTAGAGAAAAACCGCACAATCCGTGAACAACCCGGTTGAAAACATTTATTTTTAGGCATTTACATTACCGTATTGTGTCGGTATTCGGATAATTGTATTTACGGGTAAGAAGTAAAACTGATGTGCGGGACATCTTGAAATTGGAAGAGAAAACAAAGATTGTGATTAATAGAGAGGTTAAAGATAGTGTGGCAAAAAAAGGGAATCATATGCCTAAACGCTCAGAGATTGTGATTAATCTATACTATATTATAATTTTCAAAAAAAAAATCTACACTTTATTATAATAACCGTAATGTGATATAATTTGGTTCAACGATTATTCTATAATTTTGATTATTAAAAAAAATAGTGTTATATATATCCATTAAACTACTGAATTATTAAACTACTACACATATGATCTACTTATCCTACTAAATTACAACTACAACTTATCCTATTATTAAAAAAAATAGCGTTATATATATCCGCTAAACTACTAAATTGGTAAAATACTAGATATAGTATACTTATCCTACTAAACTAGGGTGATGTTTAAAAATACCCATTTTTGGGGTGCAATGACCGAAAATACTCATTTTTAAAACACATGGCTGAAAATACCGTTTTGGTTACACATTTTGTAATTGGGTAAGTGTAATACGCATTTGAGAATTTGGTATCTAAGAAAATTACTAGAGATACGCATTTGTAGTTTGGCTATTACTATTGAGATACGCATTTGCTAAATTCGTATCTTAAAAAAAAATTGGATATCCATTTGACAAATGCGTATCTAGTACAAAACAGAATACCCAAATGGTAAATGCGTATCCAAATTGGTATTTTCAGCCATCCACTTCCACAATGGGTATTTTCAGCCATTTGCACCAAAAAATTGTTATTTTTAACATTTTTTCACTAAACTACGACCACATGTTACTTTATTATTTTTTATAATTTTTTTATAATTATTATATATTTACATAAAAAATTTAAAATTATAATATGACGGGATAAATAAAAATTAAAAATATTAACGAGAACCCGTGCATCACACTGGATTTAAGATAATATGATTGATAGAGAGATTAAAGAAAGGAATCGTCTCCTTAAACCCTCATTAGCTGACACAAGTTACTTCCTCCTTCCAGTAGATTTTTTAGATTGAGGGACGTGAGATTGACACGCATTTTAAAACTCCCGTAAAATATGATTTTCTAAATAATTTTTAATATTTTTTTTGTAAAATAAAAAAATAATGTTTAATATTTTATACAGAAAAAAAAGTTAATTTTTTTTTTATAAAACTATACTATAATAGTAGTAGTGCTAAAATATGTGTCAAATATCCTGAGTCAGAGCCTGTCGCTTAAATGCGGTTTACCTTGGTTCACGTAGTTTGCAGGCTATTGCGTGAGCCCGTAGGGTTTACCCAGTGCGCACCCGAAGGGTAGCGGTTGCGGGTTACCTACGATAAAAAAAAATATGTGTCAAATATGAGAAAAAAAATATATACAAAATTTAATGGGACGGAGAGAATAAGATTTAGAAGGAAGAGTTACTTATGTTACTCGGATCACTTAAGTTATCATGCAATTAGCACCAAATTGCCAGAGTCGGAAATAATTGCATGCAATCAGCATCACGCTGTTAGAAATCTTGGAAATACAATCTTTTTTGTGAAGATTTCTATAGATATCGATAACAATCGATAGAAGTGCATGACCCTTGAGGAGATTTACATATCAATATTAGAATTCATATTGTTTTCCTAATTGAATTTCGATATCATCTTATGGAAAGTGGATAGAACGAGGATATGAGTGTTTTTCTTATAAGTAACAAAAGTGATTATCAAAATTCGTTAGCAATATAAAACCGAAATTAGGTACAAGAAGATTACTTTAACTTTTTGTTTATTACATTTTCTTTCTCAAGTCGACCCTTTCTCCAATTATCTTTGATATATCTACAATTGTAGGAATGGTCTCCGGCGTGAATATACACTCTTTTCACAATGTTTACAAACATAACAATTATGTTTTGAGGGGAAAAACAAATTAACAATGTGCTTCTAATTAGAATTTGAAGCCAAACAATAAATATACTGTTTTTATTTTTATTTTTAAAGTTGTATTTTCAAATTTTTCGGACAGAATCCTTTTTCTAAAAAAAAGTTCTTAAATAATATAAGGCCTTTTGAAACTCTTTCTGATAATTTCTTAATTCCATACCGAAAGTCGTGAAAAAAATCAAATACAAAATTTTCACTAACTTTGACCAGAGCAGTACCTCCGTATGTGTAAATTTGTGATTATTCCTTTTTCACATATTTTTTTCATAATATTTGGTGACCGACATATTGATTCATTGACCGAGGACCAGTGTTCTTGACACTTCAAAAGTTAAGTCAATGTTACCATTGTTACGGTGGGTGTAAGGTCTAATTTATTTCGTTAATTTTATAGTTACACAAAATTTGTTTTTTTGAATTTAGTTATTACTATAATTTATACGATAATTAAAAAATGTTTGTGTTTAATTTTTTATTATTATATAACTAGCGATTATGTGGTTTATTTTAATAAGTATTAAATAATTTTATACTATGTAACTTGTAGTGAACATTATTGAACTCGATAACTAAGTTTCTATATTTTGAAGGAACTATAAATACCACGAAACTTCAACTTCTTCATCCAATTTAAAATACATAAATTAAACAATCACTACAAGAAAACAGGACAAAATCGACCGTCAAAAACAGGCGGTTAAGAGGCAAAACGGTCGGTTAAAAGGGTCATAACCGACTACAGGTCGTGGTCGGTTTTAGCCTGGTCGGTTATGACTTTTGGTCGGGTTTAACCCTCATAACCGACCAACACTGTGGTCGGTTAAGTGCCTGGGCATTTTACTGAAATGTGGGGTCACTGTGTACACGTGGTAACACGTGTGCACACGTGTCACCACGTCACTTAATCATAACCGACCGTAGGTGGTCGGTTATATCTGTTTTTAAAAAGTTGACTGGAACTCATAACCGACCGTGGTCAAAGTGTGCACATCGGTCAGTTTTATTTCAGAAGCTAACTTAAATGTCATAACCGACCGTCCTAAAACCGACCAACCTTTAAAGAAGACGGTCGGTTTTATGAAGAAGGTGGTCGGTTATGTCCCTTGACGGTCGGTTTTCTGGGTTTTGTAATGGTTAAAAGTGGTCGGTTATGCCTATTGTCGGTCGGTTTTAAGGTCTGATTTTAAAAAAATTGCAGGTTTTTCTGCAGTCCCTATACAAAACCAATTCAAACAACCAAACAACCAAACAATATTCACAACCAAACAATATTCATAACCAAATCTCCAATCCAATCAATAACCTATACTACTCAAAATCATTCCACCAAACTAGTAAATTTAATGATTAAACAATAGTAATTAAATCCAATGAAATCATTTACAAACTCCGATAACCGGAGGATCAAATCATATCATTACATAATAAGCAATCTTAAATAACCAACAAAGTATCAAACCATAACAACGTATTAAATTTACATCCCATAACCATCAAAGTAGCAAATTACAATAGTCTTAAAACCGATTAATGTAAACTAATCCGACAAATCAACATCGGATGATCCACCGCCATCACCGCCGCCATCACCGCCGCCATCATCAAAGTCCTCATCATCGGAGGTCTCATCTTCGGACGTGTAATCCTTATCGACTTCCATAGCACGTCGATTGTTTTCCTAGATACACAAGTTTAATTAAACTAGTTAAAAAGAAAACAAAATTTACATGTGAATAAAATAAATAAATAAACAAGAAGGTCAAAAATTATACCTCCGCAACATGAGCTTCCGTCTTTTGGACGATATCTTCAATCAAGGAGCCCACGATATGCACGATCTCGCCACCGATAAGGTTATTCCATTGCAACCTTTGGCTAGGATCGGAGGATGGATCCGAGGCCTCTAGAGCGGTACGTGCGAATGTAGCTGTCTCCGTATCAGAAAGTTGGCGAGCAAACCGATTTGGATTAGCACGGATCTCCGTAAGCACATTCCTCACGATGGCAAGATATACATTGTCGGGGATGGCTTCACGTTGTCTCGGAGTGGATGAGGATGAGCCGGCTTCATTCCGTGTGGAATCTCGGTACCGGGTAGCAAGTGTAGGCAAGAGATTGGTGACCCGAGCATTGGGGAACCCCACCACATAATTCTTTTTCGGCTTTGTACCTTGGGGGACCTCCAAGGCTTCCATCCACCAATCCCACGGCTCATCCCGATCACCCGTTTGTGTAACCTCCACATGCATGCGGTCGAGAATGGTGGCATATCGTTCCTACAAATTCATTTAAAACAATTAACGATGCATTTAAAATTAAATAAAAATACATATAAAAATGCATTAAAATCACATAAATAAATATAAAATCACATATTAACGATGCATTTAAAATCACATAAAAATGCATATAAAATCACATATAAAAATGCATTTAAAATCACATAAATACATATAAAATCACATATTAACGATGCATTTAAAATCACATAAAAATGCATATAAAATAACATAAAAATGCATTTAAAATCACATTAAAATACATATAAAATCACATATTAAAGGTGCATTTAAAATCACATAAAAATGCATATAAAATCACATAAAAATGCATTTAAAATCACATTAAATACATAAAAAATCACATATTAAACATGCATTTAAAATGACATAAAAATGCATATAAAATCACATGAAAATACATATAAATTCACTTATTAAAGATGCATTTAAAATCACATAAAAATGCATATAAAAACACATAAAAATACATTTAAAATTACATGAAAATACATATAAATTCACTTATTAAAGATGCATTTAAAATCACATAAAATGGTCATAAAAGCACATAAAAATTACCGCATGGCGGCCGGTGTAGTGTAGACGGGATTTTCCGGATCGGATCCAACTTTCCTATGACATTTATCCCATACCTCGAGTCTCGTCGGCTTTTTCTTGATTTTGTTCGTCATTACCTTTCAAAATATTAAACAACTTATATTAGCACGTCCTAATAATTAGTTGATTATATTAAATATGGTGAAATGTGTATGTATGTGTGTGTGATGGAATATAATAATATTACCTCCCAAACTTTATTGAATGACCTTGCACCGACACTATGCAATCTTTCAACTTGTTGTCGGTTGGTGGATCCAACCGATGACCGGTGCAAGTGTCCTTCGTTCTTCTCCCAACACTCCAAAAGATCCTTCCAAAAAGGAACGGACCAATAAGGCGGCTTCAAAGATAACTTGTTCACGCCCTCCTCCCTTGCTTTTCGCTCCACCCTCTTCTTAAGCTCGTTCAAAGTCCTTTTTATCATCACTTTAATGTGATCTTCCACAATTTTTCGGGCCTTTGAACGGCTTTGCCCCTTAAGATGCCTATAATATTTCTAAAATTGCAAAAAAAAAAGAAAACGAGGATAAATGCATCATAAAATCTAAAAATAAATGACAATTACAAAAAAAAGAATTTTTAACTTACTTGAAACTCCTTGACTCTTGCATTCAACCAACCCGGGTGACGTTCTTCGATATCGGTATAAGTGTAACGCCCAAGAGGCCACTTCTCCCGAATCATAGCCAAAAGCGTTTTCTTAGCCGTATCATCTTCAATACTATATTTAAACAAAAGAAAACAATAAACATTAACAATTCACATAACAAAATTGAACAATGACCCAAAAATATAAACATATAGGAATAATACAATTTAAAAACTTTTTAACTTACTGTCCATCGGAGATATCAATGCGATATGGTTTCAATGGCGGTTTCTCTCAATATATGCCACTCGAATATGATCGAGGTCGCCTTCCTCACCATTCTCGCTCCTCCGCATTTGTCATGTGCCGAGTCGGATCATTCGGGTCCGAATTCGAATCCGTCGGCTCATCCCGCAAATGCACGCTACCTTTGCCCTTACCCTTGGCCTTTGTAGTACTAGTGGCTTGGGTCTTGCCCTTGCCCTTCTTCCCCTTATCCTTCTTCACATCCTTTCCCTTCCCTTTCCTTGCCATTGCCAAAATAACGAGGCTAATCACCATCAACGTCAACAACCAAGCAAAAATATCCTAAAATAAACAATAAGAATATATTAGCCAATATGTATTTAAAATCACATTACATCAAAATGTATTTAAAATCACATTACATCAAAATGCATTTAAAATCACTTAGAGATACATATAAATTCACATATTAACGATACATTTAAAATTACATAAAAAATGCATATAAAATCACATAAAATGCATATTAAATCACATTACATATAAAACATATGCTAGTAAATCACATTACATGAAAATGATTTTAAAATCACATAAAAAGCATTTAAAATCACATAAAATGCATATAAAATGCATATAAACGTATCCATTTCACAAATTAACGATAAAAATAAACACAACTAATTAGAGCATTGTTTAATTACGCAAATTAAACCATTAAATCAACTTAATCTATATATACAATAAATTAAAGTTCCAAACTCACATATAAAGTACAATATTTATCCATTTTCGAGTACGGATCATGTTTACAAGAGCAAACCCCTACAAATTAACCTTAAAAATACATTTATACTTCCACTTAAACGTAAACAAATCGACAAAAAACCTAAAATTTATACTTATACATATATTCAATAAATTGACAAAACCGACGAATCTTTTACATGCAAAATTTTACATGAAAACTGAAAAATCATATGAACTTCAATTGGAAGTGAAAAAATTCAATGTAAGTGAGAATTATCCATTTCGAGTACTTTTATGTGTTAACGAGAGCAAACCCCTAAAAATTAACCCTAAAAATACATTTATACTTCTAAAAAGAGTAAACAAACCGACGAAACACCCAAAAATTATGACTTTAACCTATATTCAACAAATTGACATAACCGACGAATGTTTTACATGCAAAACTTTACATAAAAACTGAAAAATCAATGAAGTTTGATTTGAAGTGAAACACATTAATTTAAGTGAGAATAATACTTTAACAAACACAAAAAACATATAGTTAACTTTGAATCATATATATAAACACAAAAAATACATACACATACACACATATATGCAATCGAGTAAAAAAATAGCTTAATCGTATGAAAATATTACATCGAGAGTGAAACCGGATGCAATGAGAGATGATTTGGGGCTCCTTTATGAATTAAACGCCATTGAATCGAAGTATTTTAGTGAAGTTTTGAGTGTAATAGAGAGATAGAGAGAATAGAGAGGAGAAAGAAATAGAGAAAAGAAAAAAGTGAACCGTTTTTTTTATTTATAACATACTTAAAACCGACCGCCTGGTCCTTAAAACCGACCACCTGGCTGGTCAGTTTAACCTTGAACCCTGTGCAGCATGCAAAACGGTGTCGTTTTGCTCAAGGTGGGGTTTTTAATTTTTCACAAAAAAAACCCGCATTTTTTTTGGTGGTCGGTTATGACCGAAAGTGGTCGGTTTTATATAATTTAATTTTTTAATTATTTTTTAATTTTAGGGTTTAGGGTTTAGGGTTTAGGGCTAAATTTAAAAAAATCTTATAAAAACATGATTATTATTATTTAAATAGCTTAATTTTTGGTACATTTGCTCATTTTTACCGCGTCGGTCCATCCGTATGGTTCGATCATGTGTATTTCATATTTTTTATTTTTTATTAATTATTTCACCTTTTTAATCAAAATTGCTAATTTTCTTATAAAAGTATTTGTGATCGTTCAAATGTGCTAATTTTTTGTGCATTAATATATTTTGACATGAACTTAACATCTGTACGGTTCGATCGTTCAAAATAAATTTTAAAATTATACTTATAGTATCGAATGGTATGTTCAACTTATTCTGTCTACAGAATGCCGACATACTTACTGAAATAATTATATTCCATATGATTTTGATTATAATATTTTTTAAATAGCCTAATTTTTGGTACATTTGTTAATTTTCACCGCGTCAGTCCATCCATACGGTTCGATCATGTGTATTTTATATTTTTCATTTTTTTTAATTTTTAATTAAATTTGCTAATTTACTTATAAAAATATAATGGTACTCGTTAAAATGTGCTATTTTTTTGTGCAAAAGCATATTTTGACATGAATTTAACATCCGTACGGTTTGATCGTTAAATATACCTTTTAAGATTATACTTTTCACATCGAATTCATTTTTTTTAATTTTTAATTAAATTTGTTAATTTACTTATAAAAACGTAATGGTACTCGTTTAAAAGTGCTAATTTTTTGTGTATAAGCATATTTTGACATGAAGTTAACATCCGTATGGTTCGATCGTTAAAAATAAGTATTAAAAATGTACTTTGACCAAGATTGCTAAAACCGACCGAGGTCAAATGTGCAAAGTGGTCGATTTTATTTCAGAAGTCGATTTAATTCTTATAACCGACCACCTTAAAACCGACCACCCCTTTAAAGAGACGGTCAGTTTTATCAAGAAGGTGGTCGGTTTTAGGCAAGGAGACGGTTGGTTTTCTGGGAAATATTATGGTCAAATATTATGATTTTTTTGGCCCTAACCGGAAGTAAACGCATAAAAATTTAGCATTAAAACCAAAAAATCACAAACCCATTAAAAATTTACTATAACTTATAAATAAAGTACCTAATCATTACAAAATTTACTAAAAATCATCTTTAAAATACAAATGACGTTCTTCAAAATCGTCAAAACCATCACCATCTTCGTCATCATCATCATTCTCATTGTCACCTTCACTTATATCTTCTTCTCCTTCATTTTCATCTTCGTCATCCTTCAAATCATCATCTTCATCTTCTTCTTCTTCTTCACGCCGAATAAACGGTATTTGTCCATATTGTGCAAAATCGACAAAGAGCGAAAACGAGGTTGATGCATTAGATCTATCTTCCTGAAAAGCATCCTCTATATTATTTTGCGCAATGATAGATTCATCAATTGGGCGACTTTTAGATTTGACCACCGTATATATTTTCGCTTTTGGATCCAATACATTAGAATCATAATATACTTGTGAGGCTTGACTAGCTAAAATAAAAATCTCATTTGACTTCAATCTTGAAGTCATATCAATTGTAATCACACGATTCTTATCAATCCTCACACCATTACCAACACTATCAAACCATATACATTTGAACAAATATACATGATTGCATCCTTGATAAATAAGTCTAATAATTTCTTGTAGTTGACCATAATAATCAAGATTATTTCCGTGCAAATTTCCTTTAACAACAATACCAGAACCGGATGCAAATTTTTTTGAAAATTTATATCCATTAACTTGACAAGTCTCAAAAGTCATAACTTTTAATACCGGCCCTTCAAGTAAGTCCCTAAAACGAGGTCCTTCCACCTCATCTTTATCAACCTAAAAATAATTCAAATCGATGAGAGTTGTAATTATAAGAATTTAAAACAAAAACAAATCATGCAAATTAAAAATAGATAAATACCTTTTGTTTAAACCAAGTTTTAAATCGACTTTTGACAATACGATCTAAATCTTGAGGTGTTGTTTCCGGGCGTTGTCGCATAACACGATCTTGGTACTTCCTAAAATATAAATAGAAATTAACAAAAATCATGCATGTGTCATTAACAAAAATTATTACGCATATTTTTTAAAGTAAGATTTTGGTACCTTAGATAAGGTTGAACTTCAGGAGAGTTTAAAAGAACATATTCTTCCGCTAACTCTCGTTCATCATCACTCATGTATCGAGTTCCTTCCTTTCCAAGAGATTAAATTGGATATTTGAACACTTCTAAATTCTCGGAATTTTGCACATCAAACAAAACCTCGTTACGACGTACCTTATTATGGATCGTGTCAGAGGCAAAATAAAAGGAACAAATATTAAGAATCTCCTCCTCCATATATCGTTCGGCAATTGACCCCTCAACCCTTGCTTTATTACCGACTTTTTGTTTTAATTTGCCCAACAAACGCTCAATCGGATACATCCAATGCCAAAATAGGTCCGACAAGTCTAATTTTTTTCGGCTAAATGTACAACCAAGTGTTCCATAGAATCAAACCAACTTTGAGGAAAAATCGTTTCCAACAAACACAATGCTTTGATAACCGATTTTTCCATTATTTCCAAGTCGGTTTTTGTAACCACGGATGAACATAAATCTTGGAAAAAGTTATAAATTGTCGTGATTGCATCGGCAATAGGCGCCGGTAGAAGTTCACAAATTGCGAGAGGCAATAATTTTTGAAGAAAAATGTGACAATCGTGCGATTTGAATCTATAAAATGTACACTCCTCAACATTGCAACAACGTGATATATTTGAGGAATAACCATCCGGAAGTTTTAGTGAACTAATCCATTCACACAAAAGTTTACGTTGTTTTCTAGTAAGGGAATAAGGTGCTTTAGGTGACTTTCCTTTCTCATTGATCCACAAATGTGGTAACACCCCAAAATGCTTGCAATCCGCTCTTGCTTTTTTATGATCTTTTGACTTTGCCGCATTGACAATAGTAAAAAAAATGTTTTCAAAAACATTTTTTTCCGTATGCATGATGTCAATTGAATATCGTAAACTATGTGATGACCAATAAGGGAGTTCATAAAAGATTGGGACATGAGTCCAGTGATGCTCTTCCCCGTATCCGACACTCCTTGCCTTCGAATTAGTCTTTCCGGGTGGTGGAAAAACTAAACCATCAAGTAATTCCTTAACACCCTCACCGGACAAATGACCACGAAACAATCTTCTTTCTTCGTTATCAAACAAATTATTTTTTTGACGGAGTAGATCATTTAATTCAAGGAATATTCGGTCCGTGCCATAGAAACTACATTTTCCATAATATTTTAATTGAAACCCTTGCACGCTTCCAAGACACACTTGACATCCCATCTTTCCTTTGCCCGACCACCCACTTATCATACTCATAGCGGGATAGTCACTAATTGTCCACATAATAGCTGCTCTCATTGTAAAATTTTGTTTCAAAGATTGGTCGTATGTCTTCACCCCGGTATTCTAAAATCTCTTCAATTCATCGATGAGAGGCCTTAGACAAACGTTAATATATTTTCCAATACTATTTGGACCCAGAACTATATCGGTCATGAACATAAAAGGCTTTTTCATACACATTGATGGTGGAAGATTGTAGACAACTATCACCACAGGCCATACACTATATGTTTTTTTCCCGGTAGGGCCAAAAGGGTTGAAACCATCGGTCGCAAGACCGAGCCTTATGTTACGAATCTCTTGAGCAAATGAAGGATACCTACGGTCAAAAATTTTCCACTCTTCTCAATCCGCGGGATGACTTATTTCCCCATTTTTCACATCTCTATTTTTGTACCATCTCATGTGATCGGATGTATGTGCCGATATATATAAGCGTTGTAATCGAGGGATCAAAGGAAAGTGTCTTAAGATTTTTTTTGCTATTTTTTTACCATCTTTCCTAGAAACATCCCGATAACGATCTTCACCACATATATCACACACAACTTTATCCTTGTCATGTTCATAAAATAACATACAATCATTCTCATATAAATCAATTTTTTCATATTGAACCCTCAAATCCTTCATAATTTTTTTCATTGCATAATAACTTTCGGGTAATATATGTTTTTTTGGTAACACATCCGTAAGAAGTTTAAGCAAACTATCAAAAGCTTTATTACTACAATATGAGTTATTTTTGAATTCCAATAATTTGGTGGTAAAGCTTAATTTTGTGTACTTTGTATTGCCGGGATAAATAGGTGCTCCGTTTTCAACAATAACCTCGTACAATTTTTTAGCACTATCATTTGGAGTTTCTTCTACATTCATAGTTCCCGTATCCGTAGTTTCATAAAATTGATAATTTTCACCGGCTAAATCATGTAACATCGCATTCAAATCTACCGATTCTTCTACTCTCGAAGGTTCCCGAACACAATAACGGTGATGTGATGTTCGACTATGTTTTCTTCCTATTTTTTCACCGTGCGACGTCCACACGGTATAACCCTCAAGCATCCCTTTAGCGAGCAAATGAAATCTAACATCATCAATCTTTAACCAATTCAAATTTTTACAACGTTTACACGAACACTTCATTGTACCATCTTCCATTCCATTTTCGCTAGCAAATTTTAAAAAAATTTCCACACCAATTCTATATTCCGGGGTCAATGAAATTTTATCGCTTTGTAATTGATTACCAATCCAACTTCGATCTATGGTTTCCATCTACATTAATATTTTTTAAAATTAAAAAAACACATATTTAACAAATAATTTATCATTAATCTCATAAATATTCATGTATTTCATAAAACACACAACACACACTATAATTACAATAAATAAAACTAACTTACAAATTATCTACTACCAAACTTCAATTCTCACAACAAACATTATATAAAAAAATAAAAAACATTAAATACATACAACAACATTTAATACATACACCAACATAAACACACACACACACACATTATTAGGTAGAAGAATAAAACGACACCGTTTTCTCTTTAACAAGTACTTTTTTTTGTACTTTAAATTAATTTTTTATTATTCTACAAAATCGACCACCATATATGGTCGGTTTTAACCTGCAGAATTTGTGGATATAATCGACCACATGTAGGTGGTCGGTTTTAAAAGTGACACATCAGCAAAGCGGTGTCATTTTTTCAGTAAAACCGACCACCTGTCTATGGTCGGTTTTATGTGTGCCACGTCATCAATACGGTGTCGTTTAGTTGGCATATAACCGACCACTGACGTCGGTCGGTTTTAAGGTGACCAAATCGACATCGGTCGGTTATGTCCGGTCGGTTTTACCATGTATTCTTGTACTGAATATAACTTATTTTTATTACAAGTAACTCCAAGTAACACGGTTAAATTAGATTGAAACAAACGAATCTCAACTTATAAATTTCCTTTCCGGTCAAAATGGAATGAGTAACGATAATTAGAGAAAAAATACTCCGTACGTACCAATTATCTTGATACATTTGTAATTTTCATTTTCCCAAAATGTTTGTTTATTTCCGATAAATGAGATAAAATAATTTCTAAATATATTAAATTTGTACAAATATGTTTAAGTTTGGTTATGGACACTAAAAAACGAATATAGTACTTTGGTAAAAGTATGAATTTTGATTGATGAATAAGCTAAGTGGGACAAATAGAATAATTTTGTAGTGTTTTTACCGCATTCAAAAGGATTAGGTCGTTCAATAGCAAAAATATATAAGTAATCTTTATTTTTTTACACCCTCCATCATATTTATTTTTTGGACAATTTTTTAATATCTCTCTTGATATTTATTTATTTTTTAAAAATCAAAAGCTGTAAAATTTAATATATCAAATATTAAATTATTTTATTATGTTATTCAATTTTCTTACTTAATTCAGCTAATTTACTCTTTTTTCTCAATTTTCGTATCTAATCCCAAATTAAAGAATCTAGGGGAGCGAGTACGAAATTGATGATGAAAAAATTGTTAAATAAACATTTTGATCATTTTATCTGTATCCTTATCTTTTCATTAAAAAAATTTATAAAGAAAAGATAAATAATAACTCTACGCCTTTATTTATAAAGTAATTCAATTTTTGCTTGCGTTGTTTTATTTTATTTTATATTTCGAGAAAGGACATGTTATGCATTATATTATTACAGACATCTTTTACAAGATAGTGTTGAACAAATCTGGGAACACTAAACCATACAGTTGGACAAGAAAATAAAGTTGATCATCATGTGAGTGTTTGAGTAACCAAATTGGTTTCCTGCATAAGAACATCACAAAAATATCATTACACTACGTGAAAACGAATCTATAGTGATCGATCAAAGTACCAAATTCTGAAATATCTTAATTTGACGAGCTTAAAGACCTACTAGAATTTTGGAATCAGTCGCAAAAATCAAATTTAAAAAACTAAGACTTTGCACCCACTCAAGTGTGTGAAATAAACTCAAAGCTTCACCTTCCCTATCATCAAATAATCAATCTATTACATCTGTTTTATCATCAATAAATTGACTGACATTATCACGAAACATTATTTAAAAGCCTATTAACCTTTGTTCTTCAAAAGTGACTACATCAATATCACATTTAAGACTACAAGAGGCGAAGATCAAGTTCGAATTCTCTTAGCAATATCGGAATTAGTTCAGATACGCGTGCTAAAATCTAGTCACATAACATGAAAGTAGTTTAACCACACCATCATCACTATGCAAAATATTATACCAAACTTTGCAATATTCTTGCCTCTAAATATTAAAAATGATCATGGTAAATTTTTTTATATTAGTGCAAAGAAAATATAACCTTTGAAATCTTTAACTCTATCCATTATCTCTGCAACAGCTTGATCCAACGTAACAAGTTGACAACACTTCGTGACATATGGACAAGTTAAAAACGGATGGCAACAATTCTCTACCTGGCCATCATATATGCTGCAAAGTGAAGAAGTCTATACTCCTCTTAAACTCAATTTATATTTTGTTGGAAGACAGTCTCAAATAACCCTCTAAATAAAGTTCTTCACTTTTAGAGGAACCTGTGAGTTTCAAATCTTCGACCATTCTACAGGCACTCTAAGGTGTGAAAGATCGCATATAGATTCCATGATTAGCTAATAATCATATTATACCGAATAAGGACTATCCTTAGAGTGATTTCATATAATCTAATCCCTTGTAAAAAGTATAGGTAATGGAATTTTAAGAATCTTCTTAACATCGTGTTTATTAAAAAACTCTTTAAGAGATTCGATATCCCGTTTACTCATGGCATGAATCATAAACTCACTCACCCTCAAGTCTTCTAATTCTGAATGCGTTCGTGTTTTTATATAAAAATTTATTAAATTTGGTGACAACGGATCATTCCAAACAGATATAGATGTGCCATTATCGGCCTTCTATCTAACACCACTATAAAGAACTAGTTTGGATTGTCATATGCTTTTCCAGCTAAAATTACTATTATACCCTTATTAAGGCTTTTAAAAAATCCCGCCGCGGGAAATATGTAGCCGTAAAGACACTACTCACAAGTGAATCTGATTAACACTGCACTTCAAACCTTGTCTAGCTAACATGGCTAAATTAAAGGAATGAAAATCCTTAAAGCCAAGTACACTAAACTATTTTCTTATAGCCATCTTTTCTCATCTTATTCAATTAATTTCTTTGGAATTTTGCATATTCGAACCCCACCAGAAAGAATTAAACATTCAATAAATTTTATCAGCTAAAGTGGTAGGCAACATAAAAACATTCATGTAATAAGGTGGAATAGCTTGACCTACTGACTTCACAAGAACTTCTCTCACAGTCTAGAAAATAGGACGCTTGCGCCATTTTTGAATACGAGCCCAGACTTTATCTTTCAGAAACCTTAACAAAACCTTCTTATTTTTCCCGACACAAGAAGAAAATCCAAGATATTTAGTAGACTTAAAAGATGTAGTAATGCCCAGAATATTAGATAGTAAAGCACGTGATTTTAAATGAACATTCTTGCTGAAAAATACAGTAGACTTTTTAAAAATTAACTGCTTGGCTGAAAGCATCTTCGTAAATTCGCAACAAACTCTTAATAATTTAGCACTCTTACTATGTAGCTCGATATAATAACATATTATTATCTGTGAATAACAAATATGAGATTCTCAGAGCTCTTCTATATATGCCAATCACATGGATTAATCCAAAGATTCGGCTGCTCCAATTAGCGTTGATAAATATTCTGCACATATGATAAATATTATAGGAGTTAATGGATCCTCTTGGCGCAATTCTCACCCCGGAGTAATGGGTTCGACAAATTCATCATTTACTCTAAAGTTATACCGCACTGTAGTCATACATAACATAAGTCATCGAACCCATATATCATCAAAACCCATCTTATACTAGAGAAGTAGCAAATAATTCCAATCCACGTGATCATAAGCCTTACTAATGTCAATTTTGGTTCCCAAATCACCCTTATTTCCTCGCACCTTCTTCTTCATAAATAAACAACTTCAAAACCAATCATAGCAATATCAACAATTGACCCCCCCCCTTTAATAAAATCAATTATTGTTCTTGTGAAATCAATTTTTATAACGACCCGTGTATTTTTGAATTATTTAAATATGTGATTATTATGGAAATTATTAAATAAAATATATATTTTGGTTTTGACCGCTATGTATTGTTTGATTATTATCTAGGTGTGATTTATGATGTATCGGGTTGTTCGTGTGATTAATTAAGGAATTGTATTGACTTGTTTCACTTTTAAAGTGGATTTAATGCCAATTTATTTGTATAAATATTTGAAATGTCTCTAAAATTGTTTTTATGATTTTATAATTACTATAATTATTTTTAGGATTTTATAAAATTGAGAAATCAATATTTTATTGATTATTTATTTTTAAATGATTTTCTGATTTCTTTTACTCGTAAAATCCGTAATTAATTCCAGAGTTTCTCAAAAATCACAAAATTCATATTCTTCTAAGTTTATAATATTCTGAGAATTTTAGAATTATTTTGGAAATTTTCGGGATTAATTTCACCCACGCGTTGTTTCATTTAATTGTTAAAAAGCGGGTATAAAGTGCACTTCGAAAATTGTTCTAAAATTTTGAAAATTATATTTTTATAAATTTCGGGATATTTGTAATAATTTAAGACTATTTTTTTAATTTTCTGAATTTGTTTAAAATACAGCTCGGTTCGTTAAATCGGAGAATTCGGGACAGAATCAGACTATAGGGGACTCATAATTATCCAGTTTGACACGTGGCGGAGTATAAATCTATATTGGTGCTACGTGTCGCTTGTTTGCTGGTTTAACAGGATAAGATAAAAAAAATATATATAAATAAAACATAAACACACGCACAGGGATTCACCCCTGTACCATTTTCTTCATCCTCCCTGTGTTTTCTCTCGAATATACCTTGCATATCCCTGTCTTCTCCCTCCCTTCTTCACTTCCATCTTTTCTTTCTTTTCTGGTGTCTCTGTTTTTCCGGAGAATCTAATCGCCGCCTGTATTCCCCGGTAATTACTCCGCCTCCTCAGTCTGTTGTCTTGATCTTCCCCTGAGTTTGCGTGTACCTTGTGCGTTGTATATTCTTATACATATGTGTGTGTTACTGTGTGTATTTGTGTGTGCTGGTGGTGGGTCGTTCAGTTTCCGGCCATCCCTGTGATTCTGATGTCTGTGTAATTGTGTTATGTTCGGTTTTGAGCGCGTGTATGCGCGTGTATCCTGTTTTTTTGGGCTGACTGATTTTAATTCAATTGTTAATTACTTTTTTTCTGCAGGAAAAAATAATTGAGGAATATTCGTGAAATAAAATATTTCCGTGTGGAATTTTTATTAATCGGCGCAATTTGTTTGGAAACCCGTATTAAATCGGGCACCAATAAATTGTACCGCCGTCGACGATAAGCTTTGGCGAGTCGATGGTGGACCGTGATGATTGATATCTGAGTCCTAATATTTTTAATAAATAAAATTCGGGTTGTGTTTTATTCTGGATCAAATTAATTAATTAGTGAATGTTGAAGCAAGATGGTTGAGTTAGTTGTGAGTATTAAATTGTATCAGTGATTGGGAATTTTAGAATGGGGTGGTGAATTATTGTAGTTTTGTTGTTGTGAACTTTGTGGTTTGACGTCGATTGATGTTCGACGGGTAGTCCGATAAATAAAGGAGACGCTGCCCAATTTTTGAAAAAAAAATGAATTATGTAAATACGGGAACGTATCCAATGATTATCGGGACGCCGAGTGACTATCTGTACATGTGAATGTTTTATATATGAAATTTGGTTGTACGATGTAATGAATTACTTTGCCAAACCGATAACCCTGATTTCTTGAAATAAAGAGTATATATATGTTTTCCGAAAACGAACACCGAATCGATCTTCGAGATTGTGAACCCTATTTGTTGTGTGTGTTATTATAACATTTATAATTACGAGTCGGGTTTGAATATCGTTGGGTAAGAATTAGTATTGAGGATATGTCAAGCATACCTAGACGCCTAACGTAGGGTACTTGAATTAGTATTGGGGATATGTCAAGCATACCTAGACGCCTAACATAGGGTACTTCGACCCTGTAGGTTATAATCGGGAACCTGTAAGTGGACGATGGACTAGAGATGACCTAATAGTCAGTCGACGAGCTCAATAGAGTTTCAACATAAATACCTGAGTGTCGAAGTCGAATCCAATGGAATCTAGTGGTTGGACATTAGGGCCTAAGCGGCAGAGTCGGCTCGGAGTTGATCAGTAATAGTTGTAAAGCCCCGAAGGCAAGTACTTCTAAACCTTTTTCAAGATATAATGCAACTGTTTCCAAATTCTCTTGTGAAATATTGTTAAGCATTCAAAATAGCTCTATTTTATATTGTAAGTACTTTGAATCATACAACCTTGAACCCGAATCACCTCATTTGATCTTTGAACCATACGCCTTAAATTTTTCGTAAACCATCCTTTGTTGATTTTCAGATACCAAATCACACAAATATGACACTAATACCCAAATGTATAACTATCAAACACCAAACACTGGAACAAAATTGTTTGAAAATACAGGAACTTTTATACTCCAACCATTCTTTATAACATCAAAGAACTATACCTTGAAAAATCATTATTTGTCCAACACCTGATCCTTTTACAGAAGGAAAACCGTTTCTTATACATACCCTGATATACCCTTGTGATATCCATGAGTTTCCTTACATTTTTATTCAAGTGATTAACCATCATTGATTATGATCTTGTTTTATCGAATTATATTGTTTATCATATTGAACTGCTTTAGAATTGGATAGTTTTTTTTATATATGTGGACCAGATTCGTGGTCAGACCATATCAATGGTCAATTTAGGCCAATATGTGCCTTGGATCCAGTGATTAGAGCAGTGCAGTGTGCTTTGCTCGGGGTTAGTGTGTGACTGATTAGCAGCCTAACCTTAGTTTTAGAACTTAAAATGAATATCCAATTCTAATGTTTGTTTAACAATAAACTTGATTCTTCTGAATCATTCCATTTGAATATTGTTTAACCTCAGTTATCACTGTTATGACTTCCTGAGCTAGTTAGCTCACCCTTGCGATTCTTTTTATATATTTTACAGTTGAAAATGATATGGAGGATAGTAGAGTTCCTCAATCCAAACTACGGGCTAAGGTTCCAGTTTAAGTTGGATCGAGCTAGCAAGGAGCTTCATACGGTAGGGAGATAGTAAGATTGTAAAATTAATTTTATTATCAGTTGTAAGTTAAATTAATTGGAATTTGGTACGTTGTAATAAAAGTTAAGAATGTGGCTTGTTTTCATACTTTAACCTGTTGCGATCCGTGGTTATGTAGAGCAGGGTCATTGTAATAATATTTCCTATACAGGTTTATATATTGTGTATGTGTTGTGGACCCCAAACTTCTGACTCGGGTTTGGAGGGTGCCACAGGTTGGTATCAGAGCTACAAGTTATAAGTCACTGAAACAAGCCTAGATTGTCGGGATTGGGTAGAGGGTTAGGATTAGGAATAGGAAATAGAAAGATAAGGCGGTGTGAGGTTGAGTGCGATGGTATAGTAGGTCTCCGACACAGTTCGTATAGCGATTCGGGATTTTTAGCTTGCGACGCGATTTCCAGACAGCGGCAATGGCAGATCCTAATCTCCCGATGTTATTCGGTCGTTTGGAGCTTTCCGTTCGAGGATTGTCATCTTCTCTCAGATTTGAGTTGCACCTTGTTCCTCCACCAGTATTAATGGCACTACCTTCTGTTATAACGGTTGCACTTCTTTAAGCTATTCTACGCTACTTTTCCACCTCTTGATATGAGATTACCTATTCAAGAACCTCCATCTTTTTATTCTTGTTTCACTGGACATTCGACTATGAGTGTATCTCTTTAGTTTACCCTACATCCTGTTCTATACCCCCAGTTTAGAATTTGTTTTATGAAGCGATTGTACCTATGAGGATGGATTCGAGAGTTACAGTAAATGGTGAGTGCTTGAGATATAAATAAAGGTGAGAAGAAGTTTAGAGAGAAGATTTAAGTGCTTCAGAGGATAGCTGTTATCGGATTAAAAGAAGTCATTAGTGACTAAGCCACCCGTGAATAATCATGGGATGGATTAGTTGAATTTTGAAAAGAGTTAGAGAGAAAGGTATAAATCTGGAATTTTTGGTGAAATTAAATGATGGTGCTATGATAAATGCGATATGTAAAGTAGTGATGTGATATGGGCAAACTTTGTTCTAGGACATAGACTTGTTGACTATTGAATAGCCTGTCCTACTTAACTACTGCAACGATAATATACGGGAGCCTTGATGTGAAGCTACGAATAAGATAATGTTTGACAGCAATTGAAGTTTCGTCGATTAAGAAAGGTAAGTGGACTCGGTAAAGGAGAAAAGGTAGATCGAAGTGAATGGACCTCTATGTGATTGTTTCTTTAATATGGTGCCTTGTTATAGGTAAGAAGGACAACCAACTCATATAGTAAGGACAACCAGATTTGTGATTTTCAAAATTTTTAAATAAGTTTTTGAAAAAAAAAAATTCCCTTACAAATTTCTAAAAGCCTTTTTGAATAAAATAAGTTTTAAACATTGGTTGTCAAGTTACTACTTGAGTTTCTTGTTTGTTAAAAGACCCGGATTACTTGGAAGGATACTTATTTTAGACCCAGTATTGTTAATTCAGAGAATAAAGTGATCCGCGATTATGAAGAAGTTGATTATTCCTAATGGTAAGGTGTAAATGTTATTTGACAAGGTTAATAACAGAATCAGCGTACGGAGTAACTATACATTTAATTACTAGGACTATCAGAGTTCGAAGAATTCATTGATTTAACAGAAGCCGGAGCGTAATTGCAGAAGATTGGAAAGATTTCCAGACCTCTCTAAAAGTAGAATATTATTAACAAAAGGATCGTTATGTCGAATGGTACGTGGTTATTCTAAATTAAAAAGAGGAATCTTGAAGTTACCTATTAGGAACGCCATTATGATCGAATTGTTAAAGTATTATCCGTGTGGGTGCGATATTCAAGACATAAGATGTGACAAGTAGGAATCTACCATAATGTTTAACTTGCGAAAATATTTCAGCGTACTTTCTAAAGTTGTTACATGACATAATGGGGATAGGATCGAACAAGCTCGAAAGATGAATACAAGTGAAATGTGGATGGTGACCAATGGTATCGTTCTTGTCTTCAATATTCCAGCGTATATTCCTTTTCAATTCCTAAATAAGTATGAACTTATTTTCTTAAGTAAACTCCTTGCTATGATATCGAAAAGGAGGATATTGCATTCCTTTCAAATTTAATTGTTTCCCTCAAGTTTTACTTTCTGATTAGGACAAACAGTGTTATGGTGAGACACTTTGTCAGAATGACGAAGAGTCGGGTGGGACGCCACCTAATCATGTGCTGTATGCCATATGGTATGAAAGACTGACCATCTTAAGTACCAATGTGGTTGTCTCATTCATATTCAAACCCTTGTTTCTTCTTTCTCTTCAACTCTAATTTTTGTTGAATTGTGAACCTTTCTAGTTGTTTCGTTATTCTGTCATTCTTTGCAAGAGTTTTTCAAACAGAAATCAACGTATTATGGACCAAGCGGGCAAAGTTCCATCTACCTCTCACGCATGGAAAGCAAACAAGGGCATATGGCGAGAATTGCAAATCACTAACCCAGTTAGGGGTGCACTAAGGACCAAAGAAATCTACTCCAATAAGGAATACGTCTTCGAGAACGAGAATATGCGATCTTCATGTGAAATATGTTGTTCAGATTATGGACGTGATAACATGGATGATTATGGTAAATACCTTATGCGTTAAAGTATTAAAAGATGTGAGAGAAACTTAATTGTTTATCTCTCAAGGTTTTGTTGATGAGATGAAGTACTCTGTTGAATTGATAAGATTATGATTAAAGGACTAGCAAGTCAAGAACGTGTAATTGTTACATAAGTGAATACTGATGATGGAATTGAGATTTCTGGCAATAAGTTGTGAAGAATTGATATCATTTGAGACAAAAGGACTTAACATTATTCTAAGGAATGGATTAACTATGGAAGCATGATGCCCAGACAAACCATCGTGATGAAGAGATAGTCCTGAAGACGTTAAATGAGAATATGATGAGGTATAAAGGAAAAAGGAGGGTTAAGAATTTGTTAACGATGATTATGGTGATCAAGATGTGAGCATTATGGTGATTATGAGATAAATAAAAGTCAGAAGCAAATAAAATTTGAAGATTTTATAGCAATTAAGGAGTTATCAATATTTCCTCCCGATAGAGAAAAGAAGCTCGCGATTGACGTAGCACCTGAGACGAAGCCAGTGACCAAGGCCTTACACAAAATGGCACCAGTTAAAATGAGGAAGTCAGCAAAGCAGATGCAAGAGATGCTAGAAGAAGAAGCGATTAGACCCAGTGAATCCCATGGGGTGCACCGGTACTAATTGTTAATAAGAAAATGGAAGTATGAGATTATGCGTCGACTAGAGAAAACTCAACAAGTTTACTATTAAGAGTAAGTATTCGTTACCTCGAATTACTGATTTATTTGATCAGATGAAAGAAGCAGAGTATTTTCTAAGATATGGATGTTATAAATTGGAGATTGAATCTATGGGCATATCAAGGATAATTTTCAAAACTAAGTATTGCTGCTATAAAATTCTAGTATTGCCATTTGGATTAACCGATATACTAGTAATATTTAAACTTGATAAACAGAATCTTGAAGGAAGATCCGAATAGGTTGTATTTACATTGCTTAAAGTCAAAAAAGGACCATGCGAGTATTTAATGATAGCTGGGAAGTCGAAGAAGAAAGAAGTTGTATGAGGAATTTTCAAGGTAAAAGTTTTGTTGGTAGAAAGCATAAATAGTCAGTGAGGGGGAGACCAAAGGAGATCCAGTAGAAATTAAAGTTACTATAAATAAAGAAAGACCAAAAGCATCAACGAAGGTAAGAAATTTTACCATGGACCGATTTTTATTGAAAATTGTGCAAGATTTCTGGAAAGTCGTAATACCTTTGACGAAGCTAACCAGGAAAAGCAAGGAGTTATATAAAATGGAGAAGGGTGGAGAAAGTTTTGTGGAGCTAAAGTAAAGAATGGTTACAACACTTATCACTTTGAAAGTATCAAAGAAATTTGGTAGTTATAGTGATACTTCTCATAAGGGAATCGGTGGTGTGTTGATGCAGTACAATAAAGTTATTGTATATGCATCCGGACAACCGAAACCTTATGAGCAGGAGTATCCTACTCATAATTTGAGACTAGCAGTAATAATAATCGCTTTGAAGGATTGGGAAACATGATATGTATAGAGAAAGGTGTAAGATCTATATGAACCATGAGAGTTTGAAGTATGTATTCATTAGGAAAAGCGAATGTAGTGGCAAGCGATAAGCAAAAAGGAGAGAACGAACATAGAGACTGCACCAGAGGAATTAACTATAGAACTTTGGAAGTTGGAATTGAAAGCTAAAGGTCACAATCCAAAAGGAACAAAGATGGATATTATGACCTTTTAGTTGAAGTTGTGAAGGGAAAGATAAGATGTCAAGAGAAGATAATGGATCACGATGTTAGTAGTTAGTAAAAGGAAATTTATGCGCCCAGGAGGACGTTCACAATATCCCCAGGTTTTCTTCTAGCACTTGGATACTACAAGTAGAAGAATTAAGAAATGAGATCCCACAGAGAATTCACAATATTGAGTATTTAAGCTATTGAAGAGATGCCAAGATATATGGAAATTTAAAGAAAAATAGTGATAACCAGGTATAAGAAGCGAATTTCAAAATAGATTGGGAAGTGATGGACATGCCAAAGAATTAAGGCGAAGTATCGGAAGCCTAATGAACAAGGCAGACCAAGTAGTGGTTTTACAAGAAGCGAATCGTAAAATATATCAGTGATGTTATGGGAGAAAAGGAATAAAATTATGAGATTATATACTGATTAGCGGGAGTTCAATAAAGCAACGAATAAGAATAAGCGACCCCTATGAGGATTGATTACCTATGAGGCCTAATCTAAGAAGTGTGTTATGTCTCAAGGATTAACTTAAGATCCGACCTGAGAAAATATCAGAGATTACGATTAAAGTGAGTTAAGGGCACTGTAAGCTCTGGTAATATTATGTGAAATAACAAGTGTATCAGGTGGCTATAAGGAATTAAGGAACGTGGTGTATAAGGAGTACTTGGATAACAAACTGTATTTATTAATAACATCTTCAGCTACTCAAGGAATAAGAAAGTCTGCGTGGGATGCCCAAGGATTTTTCTCCGAAGATCAAAAGGAAAACAACTATACGTTGAGTCTTCAAGAATGAAATTTTGACTAAGGTTAACAAAAGATTCTGAATTAATACATTAACAATTACCTAAGCAAAGCCGTATGGTAATAGATGCCTTACGCCGACAGAAAGGATTGGATGTAATTAAGACCACCGAGGAGTTAATAAACGAATTGGAAAGAGTAGAATATGAAGTTCAAATACTAAAAGGTAATAATACGTGAATATATGAGATTACTTTTCATCCCTAACTGATGAAAAAGAGTAAAAGATGTTTAAATGTTTGAAAACCAAGTTGAAAACGAGCACTGCCTACCATCCTTAAACGAAGAGTCAAAGAACGGAAGTGATTCAGGAAATGTAAGATATGTTGAGAGGTTGAGTTTTAAGGAAACACTGGAATGATCATTTATCATCAATGTCAGCTTTGTAATGTCGCTTTATCAGGCTTCATATGAACGCAAGTGTAGTTCCCCATTTTTATTGAGATAAAGTGGGAGAAAGAAAGTTGTCAAACTCTAAGTTAAATCAGCGCACCAAGGGCGTAACGATATTGATTGAAGCAGCTCAAAGTAGACAAAGAAAGAAGCGGGAGTGTATCGAGGGAGAGTATGAATATAGAAATAGGACCAGTAGTGTTAGTAAAAGTGTCGTCTTGAAAGAGATTGGATAAGTTTGAGTAGAAGGGACAAGTTATGTCCTAAAAAAATTAGTGAACCATTCAAGGTATTGATAAATATAGATAAAGTTGTTTATGAGTGATGTTACTGTCGCAACAGTGCGTACATATAGTGCGTTTGGACTGTTAAAGTTAAAAATAATAAGTATCTGATTTAAATTAAGTGATTGATTAGGAGCCAATGGGGCTCTTGTGCAAGTTTGTTTTGCATATGGTGATCAATCCAAACTCTTGATCGTTAAAGGCGAGTCATTGGAAATGAGTGTATATTTATAGTAAGTACGTTCGAAGTCCTCGAGTAGAAGAGTCTACTTGGAAACTAGAGTCAGATATGGTTGACAAATATCCTCACTTGTGTAATTAGACCAGATTCTGAGGACAAAATCTTTTTAAGGGGGGAAGGATATAACGACCCGTGTATTTTTGAATTATTTAAATATGTGATTATTATGGAAATTATTAAATAAAATATATGTATTGGTTTTGACCGCTATGTGTTGTTTGATTATTATCTAGGTGTGATTTATGATGTATCGGGTTGTTCGTGTGATTAATTAAGGAATTGTATTGACTTGTTTCACTTTTAAAGTGGATTTAATGCCAATTTAATTGTATAAATATTTGAAGTGTCTCTAAAATTATTTTTATGATTTTATAATTACTATAATTATTTTTAGGATTTTATAAAATTGAGAAATCAATATTTTATTGAGTATTTATTTTTAAATGATTTTCTGATTTCTTTTACTCGTAAAATCCGTAATTAATTCCAGAGTTTCTCAAAAATCTTAAAATTTATATTCTTCTAAGTTTATAATATTCTGAGAATTTTAGAATTATTTTGGAAATTTTCGGGATTAATTTCACCCGCGCGTTGTTTCCTTTAATTGTTAAAAAGCGGGTATAAAGTGCACTTCGAAAATTGTTCTAAAATTTTGAAAATTATGTTTTTATAAATTTCGGGATATTTGTAATAATTTAAGACTATTTTTTTAATTTTCTGAATTTGTTTAAAATACAGTCCGGTTCGTTAAATCGGAGAATTCGGGACAGAATCGGACTATAGGGGACTCATAATTATCCAGTTTGACACATGGCGGAGTATAAATCTATATTGGTGCTACATGTCGCTTGTTTGCTGGTTTAACAGGATAAGATAGAAAAAATATATATAAATAAAACATAAACACACGCACAAGGATTCACCCCTGTACCATTTTCTTCATCCTCCCTGTGTTTTCTCTCGAATATACCTTGCATATCCCTGTCTTCTCCCTCCCTTCTTCACTTCCGTCTTTTCTTTCTTTTCTGGTCTCTCTGTTTTTCCGGCGAATCTAATCGCCGCCTGTATCCTTCGGTAATTACTCCGCCTCCTCAGTCTGTTGTCTTGATCTTCCCTGTGTTTGCGTGTACTTTATGCGTTGTATATTCTTATACATATGTGTGTGTTACTGTATGTATTTGTGTGTGCTGGTGGTGGGTCGTTCAGTTTTCGGCCATCCCTGTGATTCCGATGTCTGTGTAATTGTGTTCTGTTCGGTTTTGAGCGCGTGTATGCGCGTGTATCCTTTTTTTTTGGGTTGACTGATTTTAATTCAATTGTTAATTACTTTATTTCTGCAGGAAAAATAATTGAGGAATATTCGTGAAATAAAATATTTCCGTTTGGAATTTTTATTAATCGGCGCAATTTGTTTGGAAACCCGTATTAAACGGGCACCAATAAATTGTACCGCCGTCGACGATGAGCTTTGGCGAGTCGACGGTGGACCGTGATGATTGATATCTGAGTCCTAATATTTTTAATAAATAAAATTCGGGTTGTGTTTTATTCTGGATCAAATTAATTAATTCGTAAATGTTGAAGCGAGATGGTTGAGTTAGTTGTGAGTATTAAATTATATCAGTGATTGGGAATTTTAGAATGGGGTGGTGAATTATTGTAGTTTTGTTGGTGTGAACTTTGTGGTTTGACGTCGATTGATGTTTCGACGGGTAGTCCGATAAATAAAGGAGAAGCTGCCCAATTTTCGAAAAAAAAATGGAATTATGTAAATACGGGAACGTATCCAATGATTATCGGGACGCCGAGTGACTATCTGTATATGTGAATGTTTTATATATGAAATTTGGTTGTACGATGTAATGAATTACTTTGCCAAACCGATAACCCTGATTTCGTGAAATAAAGAGTATATATATATGTTTTCCGAAAACGAACACCGAATCGATCTTCGAGATTGTGAACCCTATTTGTTGTGTGTGTTATTATAACATTTATAATTACGAGTCGGGTGTGAATATCGTTGGGTAAGAATTAGTATTGAGGATATGTCAAGCATACCTAGACGCCTAACGTAGGGTACTTCGACCCTGTAGGTTATAATCGGGAACCTGAAAGTGGACGATGGACTAGAGATGACCTAATAGTCAATCGACGAGCTCAATAGAGTTTCAACAGAAATACCTGAGTGTCGAAGTCGAATCCAATGGAATCTAGTGGTTGGACATTAGGGCCTGAGCGGCAGAGTCGACTCGGAGTTGATCAGTAATAGTTGTAAAGCCCTGTAAGGCAAGTACTTCTAAACCTTTTTCAAGATATAATGCAACTGTTTCCAAATTCTCTTGTGAAATATTGTTAAGCATTCAAAATAGCTCTGATTTATATTGTAAGTACTTTGAATCATACAACCTTGAACCCGAATCACCTAATTTGATCTTTGAACCACACGCCTTAAATTTTTCGTTAACCATCCTTTGTTTATTTTCAAATACCAAATCACACAAATATGACACTACTCCCCAAATGTATAACTATCAAACACCAAACACTGGAACAAAATTGTTTGAAAATACAAGAACTTTTATACTCCAACCATTCTTTATAACATCATACAACTATACCTTGGAAAATCATTATTTGTCTAACACCTGATCCTTTTACAGAAGGAAAACCGTTTCTTATACATACCCTGATATACCCTTGTGATATCCATGAGTTTCCTTACATTTTTATTCAAGTGATTAACCATCATTGATTATGATCTTGTTTTATCGAATTATATTGTTTATCATATTGAACTGCTTTAGAATTGGATAGTTTTTTTTATATATGTGTACCAGATTCGTGGTCAACCATATCAATGGTCAATTTAGGCCAATATGTGCCTTGGATCCAGTGATTAGAGCAGTGCTGTGTGCTTTGCTCGGGGTTAGTGCGTGACTGATCAGCAGCCTAACCTTAGTTTTAGAACTTAAAATGAATATCCAATTCTTATGATTGTTTAATAATAAACTTGATTCTTCTGAATCATTCCATTTGAATATTGTTTAACCTCAATGTTAGATATATTTGATAATATCATGGCTAATATGTTTTATGTTTAGCTTTCAGATCTTACGTGAACATGATAAATCAGTACTTAACTGTTGATCAGTACTTATACTGGAAGTCAGGACTTAAGGATATCAGTACTTATATTATCAGGAGATAATCATCAGAAGATAGATATCAGAACTTAAGTGCTGAAGGACAATCAGATAAGGACAGTAGCTGATTAAAGGAAAGAAGATCGAGATAAACATAAGAAGAGATATGCATGAAGAAGGAATTCCGTGAAGAATGGAATACTTGGAAGAAAAGATATCTGATTGATATATTTTAGGAAGCAGAATTATATTCCATATCAATTAGCGATTATCTTGTAACTGTGTAGTATATAAACACAGATATAGGGTTTACACTATTAGTGTTATCATTATTTGAGAAGATTATTCATTGTAACCCTAGCAGCTCTCGTGATATTTGTTCATCACTGAAAGGTAACAGTTCCATACTGTAACAGAGTTTATTGTTTCAATAAAGTTTGTTTTCTGTTACTTAAGTTCTTAAAGTTCGATTTGAGTGTACTATTCACTGTATTCACCCCCTCTACAGTGTGTGTGTGACCTAACAATTGGTATCAGAGCCTATCTGTTAACTTACATACAGTTAAAGATCCAAACACAATCATGTCGGACACAGAAACTCCAACTAAGCCTACCACAACTGAGGAACCACCAAAGACACAAATTCAGAGTCGGTATGAGACCATCAGAGTCCCCATACTGAGACCATCTGAATATCCCATATGGAAGGTAAGGATGACCATGTTCCTGGAAGCAACAGATCCAGAATACCTGGATAGAATCAAGGAAGGTCCTCACAAACCAACCAAACTCGCTGTTGCAGTTGCAGGTGAAGCAGCAATGACCGTACCAAAGGAGAAGAGTGATTATACTGCTGAGGACATAGCATCAATTGCTAAGAATGCCAAGGTACGACACTTACTGCATAGTGCCATTGATAATGTAATGTCAAACAGGGTAATCAACTGCAAGACTGCTAAGGAGATATGGGATGCTCTGGAAATAAGGTGTCAGGGAACTGACACAATTAAGAAGAACAGGAAGATAATACTCACTCAAGAGTATGAACACTTTGACTCAAAGACTAATGGGTCATTGAATGATTTATATGATAGATTTGTCAAACTTTTGAATGATTTGTCATTAGTTGATAAAGAGTATGATCTTGAAGATTTAAACCTTAAGTTCCTGTTAGCTCTTCCTGAATGCTGGGATTTGAAGGCAACGACAATAAGAGACAACTACAATCTTGATGAAACAACTCTTGATGAAATCTATGGAATGCTCAAGACTCATGAGCTGGAGATGGAACAAAGAAGCAAGAGGAAAGGAGGAAAGTCAAGGACAGTTGTTCTTAAGGCTGAAGAAGAATTCCCCAAAGCAGCTTCCTCAAAGAAAGACAAGGGTAAAGTTTTTTTCATAAAGTCTGATACTGAGTCATCAAGTTCTGAGAGTGATGATGACTCAGATTCTGAAAGCTTGCCTGAGACTGATGCTGACGAGGAGATGATGAAGCTGTGTGCTCTTATGGTGAAAGGAATCACCAAGATTGCATACAGGAAGTTCAGGAAGGGAAAGAAGTTTTCCAGAAAAGCATAAGTTCTGATAAGAAGAATTTCAGAAGATCTGAAGGCAGAGGAGGAAAGTCTGACAGAGGAGATTACACCAATGTTAAATGGTATAACTGTGGTGAGAAAGGCCACATATCTCCTGACTGCAAGAAGGTAAAGGGTGACAGAGGCAAGGCTCTTGTCACAAAGCAGAAAAGCTGGACAGACACTTCAGACTCTGAAAGTGAGGAGAACTATGCATTGATGGCAAATGTTGATAAAGAAAGTGCTGAGAGCAGTTCTGAAGCTGCTGAAACAAAGGTACCTCAGACTACTTATGCTTTTCATACTGATGATATTAATGAGTTGAGAAGATATCTTAAAACCATGTTTGTTAGCTATAGAGACCAAAATTTAACATGTGAAAGATTAACTTCTGAAAATCTTGCATTTAAGAAAAGGAATGATTTCTTAGAAAAAGAGTTAGTCATGTTCCATCAAACTCAGAAGGATAGAGATGATGCTTTTTATGTTAGGGATGAAGTGCTAAAAATGAATGAATCTCTAAATACTGAGTTAGAAAAGGAAAGAGAGATAATCAGGACCTGGACTAACTCTGGCAGAACAACTCAAAATTTGCTAAGTAGTGAAAATTGGAAAGAAGGCTTAGGTTTTGGAGAGAATAAGAATGATAAAGGAACTGAAGAAATTAAGCCTGTTGTTAAACAAAAGCCAAAGTTAAAACCTGTTAAGTTTGTAACTGTAAAGTCTGATAATGAGAAATTAGAAGTTAAAGAGGAATTAACTTCTGACAAACTAAAACAGGAAAAGACAGCTGAAGTAAACATAGGCTTAATGACAAAGAAGCAGCTTAAGCATAAGCTGAAAGATGTCAAGAATGCAAACAAGGTAAAATCACCTAGGAAAAATAGGAATGGAAAGGAAGGTGTGAATAAAAGCAATGATTATAAACCTGTACCTGATGCTCCTAGGAAAACATGTCATAACTGTGGAAGTTCTAACCATCTGGCTTCTTTTTGCAGGAAAAATAAGAATATTAACTCCTTACCTTCAAAATCAGGAGTTAAGAGTCAGTCTGTTAGATACAAACCACAAAATCCTTATTTTCATTGTGGTAGTTTATGGCATTCCATTTATACTTGTAAGGAATATCATAGTTTGTACTATTATTATTATCAAATAAAATCTTCTTTGAAGAAAGTTTCCATTGTTCCTTCTAGTGTAAATTCTGATTCAAAGTCTGATAATATAAATACTGATAAGAAAAATGTTAACATAAACTCTGATGCTAAATCCGCTGCAAATGTTAACAAACTTAATAAGGCCAAAGGATCCAAGCAAGTCTGGGTCCTTAAAACTAATAATTAGTGGTCTTTGTGATTGCAGGTGAACAGGAAAAATATTCTAGTTCTGGACAGTGGATGTTCAGGACATATGACTGGAAATAAGGCCCTGCTATCAGACTTTGTGGAGAAAGCTGGCCCAAGTGTTTCTTATGGAGATGTCAACATTGGAAAAACATTGGGATATGGCAATATCAATCTTGGAAATGTCATAATTAAACAAGTAGCTCTGGTCTCAGGACTTAAACACAACCTACTGAGTATAAGTCAAATCTGTGACAGAGGTTATCATGTTGATTTCTTTGAAGAACACTGTGAAGTTGTGAGTAAATCTACAGGCAAAGTTGTTCTGAAAGGATACAGACGTGGTAACATTTATGAAGCTAAGATTTCAACAAGTACTGATGGCTCTGCAATCTGTCTGTTAAGTAGAGCATCAATTGAAGAAAGCTGGAATTGGCATAAGAAACTCTCTCATTTAAATTTTAACAATATAAATGAACTGGTCAAGAAAGATCTTGTGAGAGGATTGCCAAACACAGTATTTGCTCCTGATGGTCTTTGTGATTTATGTCAGAAAACCAAACAAAGAAAATCTTCATTCAAGAGCAAGACTGATTTATCAATTCTTGAGCCTTATCATCTTATACATGTTGATCTATTTGGTCCAGTAAATGTCATGTCTATTGCAAAGAAGAAATATGTGTTGGTCATAGTGGATGAGTTCACCAGATACACATGGGTGTATTTCTTGCACACAAAAAGTGAAACTGCATCTATCTTGATTGATCATGTCAAACAGCTGGATAAAATGGTCAAAGATTCTGTGAAAATTTTAAGGAGTGATAATGGCACTGAGTTCAAGAATTTGATAATGGAAGAGTTCTGCAAAAGCCATGGAATAAAGCAGGAATTTTCTGCTCCTGGAACTCCATAGCAAAATGGAGTTGTTGAAAGGAAGAATAGAACTCTCATTGAAGCTGCACGTACAATGCTTGAAGAAGCAAAGCTTCCAACCTATTTCTGGGCTGAAGCTGTGCAGACTGCTTGTTTTACTCAAAATGCAACACTCATTAACAAGCATGAAAAAACACCATATGAGATGGTGAAGAAAAAGAAGCCAAATCTGAAATATTTTCATGTATTTGGATGCAAGTGTTTTGTTCTCAAGACTCATCCTGAACAACTATCAAAGTTTGATCTAAAAGCTGATGAAGGAATCTTTGTTGGATATCCACTTTCCACAAAAGCCTCCAGAGTCTATAATTTGAGAACAAAAGTGGTCATGGAATCTATCAATGTCTCTTTTGATGACAAGAAGATCACTGGTCTTAAAGATTTCGTTGACCATGATCAGCTGAGATTTGAAAATGAAGACTCATATTCTGATACTGAAAATCCTGACAGTCTAAGTCCTGATACTACAAACTCTGATGGATTAAACTCTGATGTTATTGAAACTGTGGTGACTACGTTAAAGGAAGATGCACCTATGCAGGGGGAGCATACTCAAGATCCTACCACATCTCAAGAAACATCCGAACATGCATGTGGCTCTTCAAGTTCTGATTTGTCAAGTTCTGATAAGCCAAGTTCTGATAGTGCTGAAAATCTAAATACTGAAGAATCCAACTCAGAGAGCATAGTTTCAGGGGGAGCATCAAAAAATGAAAATGAAGATAGCATGGATCATGGGGGAGCATCCAGTTCTAGAGAAAACCTTCCATCTGCAAGGAAGTGGACAAAATCACATACACCTGATTTGATAATTGGAAATCCTGATGCAGGTGTCAGAACTAGAACAGGTACTTCAAATGAGTGTCTTTACAATTCTTTTCTCTCTTAGACTGAGCCAAAGAAAGTGGAAGAAGCTCTTCAAGATGCTGATTGGGTGCAAGCAATGCAGGAAGAGTTGAATGAATTTGAAAGAGACAAAGTCTGGACCCTAGTACCAAGACCAAAGAATAGATCTGTTGTTGGTACAAAGTGGGTATTCAGAAACAAAACTGACAGTGATGGCATAATTACAAGGAATAAGGCAAGGCTGGTTGCAAAAGGATATTCTCAACAGGAGAGAATTGATTGTGATGAAACATTTGCACCAGTTGCTAGGTTAGAAGCCATAAGGATATTTTTGGCTTATGCTGCTCACAAAAAGTTTACTGTCTTTCAAATGGATGTGAAAAGTGCTTTTCTCAATGGAGAATTGGAGGAAGAGGTATATGTTGAACAACCACCAGGTTTTGTAGATACCAAACATCCAGACTATGTCTACAGACTTGACAAAGCACTTTATGGACTTAAGCAAGCTCCTAGAGCATGGTATGAGACTTTAGCTCAGTTTCTTCTGGAAAGTGGATTCAACAGAGGGACAATAGACAAAACACTGTTCTACCTCAACCATGGAAAGGACTTACTTCTGGTCCAGATTTATGTTGATGATATCATTTTTGGATCTACAGATGACAAACTTTGCAAGAAGTTTACCAAACTAATGCAGTCAAGATATCAGATGAGTATGATGGGGGAACTTAGCTATTTTCTGGGCCTTCAAGTCAAGCAGAATGAGGAAGGCACTTTTATTTGTCAAACCAAGTACACCAGAAACTTGCTAAAGAAATTTGGAATGCAAGATTATTCAAGTGCATCCACTCCAATGGCCACTGCAACAAAACTGGATAAGGATACCGGTAAATCAGTAGATATTACTGACTACAGAGGTATGATTGGCTCTCTACTCTATCTAACTGCTAGTAGACCTGATATCATGTATGCTACCTGTCTTTGTGCAAGATTTCAAGCAGATCCAAGAGAACCTCACTTAACAGCTGTAAAAAGAATCTTTAAGTATCTTAAAGGGACAGCTGCTCTGGGATTATGGTATCCTAGAGAATCAGATTTTAAACTAATAGGTTACTCAGATGCAGATTTTGCAGGTTGCAAAATTGACAGGAAAAGCACAAGTGGAAGCTGCCAATTTCTTGGAGGCAGATTGGTTTCTTGGTATAGCAAGAAACAAAAGTCAATTTCCACATCAACTGCAAAAGCAGAGTATATTGCTGCAGGAAGCTGTTATGCACAGATTCTTTGGATGAAGAATTAGTTACTGGATTATGGGTTAACATATTTCAAAATCCCTATTTACTGTGATAATCAAAGTGCTATTGCTATGACAGGTAATCCAGTTCAACACTCAATGACAAAGCACATCAGCATCAGGTACCACTTCATCAGGGAACATGTGGATGAAGGTACAGTGGAATTGCATTTTGTTCCCACAGATCAACAGTTGGCAGATATCTTCACAAAACCATTATGTGAAGCTACTTTTACAAGATTGGTAAATGAACTTGGAATGGTTTCAGGTTCTTTCTCTAAATCTGCTTAGACTTGTTCTGTGTTATCAGACTTTATGCTCAGTATTTACAGAATTAATCTCATTGTGTATTCTGTGCTTAATTGATAAATGTCTTTAAGTACTGACTGTTGTCTGATATATGTTTCTAAACTCTGATAAGTGATATGTCTGTTCTAGTACCTATTCTATCCTATGAGGATAACTGTGCTAGATACTGACCTAGTAGTCGTCAATAAACAAATGATTCCATGGAAGAAGTAATTATTTCAGGGGAAATCTTATGACACTAGCAAATTCTGATAACTGAGCTTAGTTAAGTTCACTTTGTATATCTTATTACTAAGTCACAAATTAGAATAATGCTACTCATTTGTTAAGTTCTGATACTAGTAAAACTGCTGAATGTACTAAGTGCTGATAGACCTCTCTTATCAAAAGAAAAAGCAAAAAGATCAAAGATTAAAATCAGGTACTCCTTTGAGATCTAGAGTAAAAATGTGGAAGGGACGACCCAAGTGCATTGCTGGTATTAAGTAAATATGCATCAGAAAAGCTAAATATTTTCTTGGTGACTTTTCACACTCTATGATTACTGGAGAAATACTCTGAAAATAGCATAAATTCTGATAAACAGTCGTGACTCACTTACACTGAGAAGCCACTATAAAATAGAATTTCAAAAGATGCATAAAATTAGAACAAAACAGTTGAGGTGGACTCAAGCATAAACTCATTCTTCAGTAGGTTTCAGGACAATGACAGCTCTTTAGCAAAATTTTAGTTATGCCTTATTTCTAAGATGTACTGAAGTGAATCAGACTTTACTCTTTGTCTGTTTTTAGCTTAATGCACACACTAATCACTCCATCTGAATGATGAAAATTTCTGTGGTGGTCTATGTTATTTTAGATAAACAGTCATTGTGTCATTATTGCACAAATTCTGAGGACAAGTTCTAAGTTACACATTCTGATGATTAAGTTCTGACGTCCATAACTCAGAACTTGTATGAGTATTTACTAAGATGGGCATTCCTTTTTCGAGTTAAGAAATTATGTTCTGATGACTGTTAAGTTCTGGTATAGGTCTAAGTTCTGATTTCTCAGTTTAATCCTTTACTTGGCTTATCTGTGAATAAAATTTGATAACAGTCTCAGTTCGAATTCGAATATGTTGAAGTGGAAGATTAATAGTCACTATGATTAGGATTAATGGTATTTGTACTTGAACAGTCCATTGTTTCTTGTGTCTTGTGCAGTCTAGACCATGCTTCCTCTTTCCAATGACTGTTATTCTTTTTCAAAGTCTAGGGAGACGAGGTAGAATTAATTCTACCTGTCAGCATTAAATATCTTTGCGTCTCTTGGCATTCTCTTGCCTATATAAGCAACCACTTCACATCAGTCTTTCCATCACATTCTTCTCACACACTTATCCTCCTTCTTCTATCAAAAAACAAAACGGTTCGATACAACATGTTTTTGAACAACCAAACCTTCACAATGGAGCTAAGTTGTGCCGACTGGCAGCAGGAGTGGCATGTAACAGCCATTCCTGAGGAGATCTGAGATTCTGTCCCACAGGAGGTGCTAACTCACCTCCTATTCTTCTATATAGATTACCATCGCCATCTGGAGCGATTGGAGGAGGAAAGGCGGGAAGCTATCCGTCAGCAAGAGCGAATCATATGACTCGCCATCTTGTTCGTCGAAGATAGGAAGAGGAAGATGACTTAATCTCGTCTTCTTCCTGTTCTTTTTCATCATCAGCTTTGTCAGGCTTCTTAGCTAGGACTAAAGCTGTTGACGTTAGGATTAGGAGCTTAGGGAAAATCTTGTATAAGTACTGATGTAATTTCCATTTCATAAATGTATTGTCTTGATATATTAATGAAAGTTGTTTTTACTTCAAGATTTTGTCTCTGAGTTATTTCATCTTGTGTTGATAAATCCTGATTGATGTTCTGATGACCATATATATTGTGTTTCTTATTAAGTTCTGATTCATTTTCAGCACTTACTCCTTTAATTTATCTTGGTCATTTTCACATGATTTATTTTCAGAATATTAATGTTGCAGTGAAAAATAATTCAATCAGTGCTAACGGTTTAAATTTTGAATTAAAACTGTTTCTCTTGATTAATGGAACGGTTTTTCCTTGAAACAAGGCAACTGGGTAAGTAATCATTCCTGTTTTCTCGAGCCCAGTAACTATCCGTTATTACTGCATGTCTGACAGGTGTCCAACGGTAATATTTTTTTGTATAAGTACAGCAGAGAGAAGATTTCTGTAATCTTTTTAATTTCTTCATCTTTTATCTCTCTTCTTACTTTTACTCTCCTTCATTTTACTTTTTCCGTTGTTTTCATACAGATATTATATCAAACACCTATCAGGCATACTTAATTCTCAATTTTTTCACATGGCACCAAAGGATTTAATCATTGATGGAGCTAAGTTTGTTCCAAACAACTATGCTGCAATTCTTGATCATGCTGACGCTCCATCTGAATTGCACTTTGTGCAAGATCTTCTTGCACATAGTGAGGTTGGGTACGCCTTAACTCAGGCTGAATTATTTTCAAGTCAACAAGTTCTGAGGTTCTGGAGGACTGGCGTTTTTGATGATGGTGGTAACCGTGGAACTCTCAGTATTATCTTCCAAGTGGGTGATTCATCTTTTGTAGTCACTCCTGGTACAGTACGCAGGGCTTTACATCTTCCATAGGATTGTACTTTCTCAGTTCCAGAGGACTCAGCCCTTCGGGAGTTAATGGCTGAATTGGGATATGAAAAGAGTCTGATGAAACTTGGACAGTTGAAACGGGCTAATATCAGAAGAGAATGGAGTTTCTTCTTTGATTGCATCACTAAAGCCTTTGGGAACAAATGTTCAAATTTTGATGCTATCCCAATTCTGAGTCAGCACATAGGGTATGCTATTATCCATCAAACTCATTTTGATTTTGCAACTGGAATAATTGGTTTTATTGGGGATAGGATGACAGAGGATCGAGATGTTGTTTATTTTGCTAGATTCTGTCAACTTATTTACACTTACTGTACTGATGAACCTCATTTAGTCAGCACTCAAACCCCACCATTTAAGGTTGCAAAAAGGTACTTTAATGATCTGGTAAATGCTGATACTAAGAAGAAAATGGTTCGACCATTACAGATTCCTAAGTCTGTAAAACAGATCCTGGTAAATGCTGATCCTGATACCTATAGATCTGTTTACTCTGATGTCCAACCACCTCCAACCATCCAAAATCCATCAACCTCAGTACCTACCTCTCATTCTACTCAACCTACCCTCAGAACTTATCTCAAATCCTATCTCTCCACTTCACAGACTGCTCAACCTTCTTCTTCAGCACCTACTGTGAAGTCTCCATCCTCTAAGCCAAAGAGAACAAAGACTGTTCCTCCAACACCTCAAAAGAGGAGGAGATTTACTTTGAGAGATGAATCAGATTCTGAGGAACAGATTCCTTCTTCAGAACCTGTGGTGATTGAAGCTGAGAAAGCAACTTCTCAGAAGGATTCTGAAATTGGGGGTTCTAGGCTTCTCAAGAGGCTTAAACGTATGATAATTCCTGAAACTCCCAAGGAATCCAAATCAACAAGGAAGTACAAGAAACAGAGGGCACAAAGGCCAGTTTCAGATGATGAGGAGGAAGCAGCTAAGGAAGGGGATCAGGAATCTCTGATCTCACAAGGCAAAGAATTTGCTCCAATCACTTCTTCTCCATCCACTCCATCTCAGGAAGCTGTATCTGACAAGGCTAACTCCCCATCTGTGTCTCTTGTTGATCCAGGCACAAGTGCTGAAATTGATATTCAGAACTTGGTTGTGCCTGCAATTCTTTTCTTAGAAGCTCCAACAGCAAATAATCCTTCCACAACACCTATTACTGATGCTGTTCAAACTCCAGAGTTATCAACAACACCTTCTCTGCATCAAGATATTGATGATCAGATTTTAGGTGAGCATCAGGATATGGCTGTTGATCAGAACTTAGTCTCAGATCAGCAATTAGAGGATGCTGAAGCCTCCATTGCTACTCACACTGTTGTCTTATCAAAAGATACTGATTCTTTAAGTTCTGATGCTGCAAATGTTGGAGATACTGGTGAAGCTGCTACAACTGTAGATGCTGATGAAGCAGGTCCTTCAGGACATACTCCTCCACCGACTCTTCCTAAGTCTGAACTGGTAAAGGAGTTTGTTATCAGGGATGCACCAGTGCCTTGGAGTGAAACTCCTGCAGGTCAGGAGTGGACTAAGGAATGAAACTCAGTTTCATGTGTTCCAAATGCTTTACATCTTGCTGAGCACCTGACTAAAGCTGATGAAATGTTAAATTCTGATGATTTTAAAACCCAGCTTAGAGTCACTGCATTGAGTACTAAACATCTACAAGGTCTTCATTCCAATACTCATGCCGAACTACACAAGATTTAGGAGAAATTTATCAAACAGGAACAAGTTTGGAAAATTGATAAGAAAAAGTTCTTCCAACCTACCATCGACAGGGTTGCTTATATTGAGAAAACTCAAGAGAAACAACAAGCTCAGATTGATCAAATTCTGACAAATCAAGCTTCTCAGCAATCGCAACTTACTGAAATCCAGACCTCAGTGGAACTACTTCTCTCTATTTTATTACCTGCTGATGCCAAAAAGGGGGAGAAGGTAATTAAGTCCAAATGCACAACCAACAAGACACTGCAAGGAAAGGATGATGGAAAAGATGACCAAGGAACCTCTGGAATGTGTAGTGGTCATAGTCAAGGTAGAAGGTTTACATCAAGACAAGCTAGTCACTGAACAAGTTCTGATACTGGGAAAAGAATAAGTTATGCTGCTGGTAAAAGGATAAGTTTTGATGAACTTCTAGATCTTGATGAGGAAATGTCAAGACAATTATTTCTTCAAGAAAATCCAGGGATGGACTTGGAAAGTTTAAAGGAAGAAGAAGCCAGACTTAAATCAGAGAAAGTCACATCTAAATATGAAGCTTCTGGTAAAAAGTTACTTCCAAAACCTAAAGGCATTGTGATCAAAGAAAGGACACATACTGAAGCAACTTTGGCTAGATCACAACCACAGATAGATCCAAGATCCAAGGGTAAAGAAAAGGTTGGTGAACCTATCCAGCCTTATGTACCTCCTGAGGAAGAAGAAATTACTGATGGAAAAGATGATCTTGCTCTGACTACAAGAAAAGTTCTTAAAACAACCTCTGACATGGCTCAAGTTGTTCAGAGTCAAGAAATTGTAAGTTCTGATATTCAGAAGAAGCAAGTAACCTCTGACAGTGCTCAAGTTAACTTGATATCAGAAAATAGATCAAAGACACTCCTACCAGGATTCACTAAAGCAAAACAGACTCAATCTTTGAAGACTACTGCAAGTGGTTTTGAAGCAAGAGTAGTTACTGGAAAGGAAGCTAGAGATAAAACTGGATTGGGAAGTGCTGATGAAAGAAGAATACACAACACTACCAATGATCCAACTTCCTTGAGTGAACCAGGTATTGGAGCAACTCCTGAGAGATTGAATCAACTGGAATCTGTACAGATGGTTTACCATACCTACTTGAAAGAATACATCATGTTGTATTTCATGACAGATGGTAGGGTTTATCATATAAGACAAAATGCCATTCCTTTGAAGTATTTTGAAGAATTGGAGTATGTACTTTTCTTACTTCAAGTGGATGACAGAATAACAGAGACTACTGCAAACTACTTAAAAGAACAGATTCAGAGACAGAAAAGGCTTTATTCTGTTAAGTCTGACAGCATATATGTTCCAAAGTACAGAGATCACAATGGTGATATTGTTGATATGAAGCCTAATACTGCACAGATCATAACGTATCTTGGTATTAAGGGACTTGAATTCAATCTTGAGTCAGAAAAAGCTTATGTCATAAGACTAGATCAGGAGTTAAGAAAAGCAAAGATTAATGATCTCAGAGCTGCAATTTTTCAAACTGGTGAAGATACTGCAGAGCTTAAAGGTGTTAAAAGGAGAATGATTGATGAACTAAGATATGCTGAGAAATGTTTGTTGAAGAACTATCTCAGAACAACTCCTGACATCAGAGAGATCAGAAAATGAAGAAGCCAAGTCAAAGATCTATAACTGCTTAAATTCTGATATTTATAAAGATTGAAGTTGTTATCAGAAGTTGAAATTGGTAAAAACTTTAAGGACTGTAAGTTGTAGTTATCTAGTCTATTTCTCATGCATTTGTACTTAATGTTTTTGACATCATCAAATATCTGTTAAACTTGTATATTTTGTTAATTTACAAGTTGGGGGAGATTGTTAGATATATTTGATAATGTCATGGCTAATATGTTTTATGTTTAGCTTTCAGATCTTACGTGAACAGGATAAATCAGTACTTAACTGTTGATCAGTACTTATACTGCAAGTCAGGACTTAAGGATATCAGTACTTATATTATCTGGAGATAATCATCAGAAGATAGATATCAGAACTTAAGTGCTGAAGGACAATCAGATAAGGACAGTAGCTGATTAAAGGAAAGAAGATCGAGATAAACATAAGAAGAGATATGCATGAAGAAGGAATTCCGTGAAGAATGGAATACTTGGAAGAAAAGATATCTGATTGATATATTTTAGGAAGCAGAATTATATTCCATATCAATTAGCGATTATCTTGTAACTGTGTAGTATATAAACACAGATATAGGGTTTACACTATAAGTGTTATCATTATTAGAGAAGATTATTCATTGTAACCCTAGCAGCTCTCGTGATATTTGTTCATCACTGAGAGGTAACAGTTCCATACTGTAACAGAGTTTATTGTTTCAATAAAGTTTGTTTTCTGTTACTTAAGTTCTTAAAGTTCGATTTGAGTGTACTATTTACTGTATTCACCCCCTCTACAGTGTGTGTGTGACCTAACACTCAGTTATCACTGTTATGACTTGCTGAGCTAGTTAGCTCACCCTTGCGATTCTTTTTATATATTTTACAGTTGAAAAGGATATGGAGGATAGTAGAGTTCCTCAATCCAAAGTATGGGCTAAGGTTCCAGTTTGAGTTGGATCGAGCTAGCAAGGAGCTTCATACGGTAGGGAGATAGTAAGATTGTAAAATTAATTTTATTATCAGTTGTAAGTTAAATTAATTGGAATTTGGTACGTTATAATAAAAGTTAAGGATGTGGCTTGTTTTCATACTTTAACCTGTTGCGATCCGTGGTTATGTAGAGCAGGGTCATTGTAATAATATTTCTTATACAGGTTTATATATTGTGTATGTGTTATGGACCCCAAACTTCTGACCCGGGTTTGGAGGGCGCCACAATTTTGATAACAAAGGCCTAATCTAGGGCTGTCAAAAAAAGTCAAAAAATCCGATATTCGTCCGAAAAATCCGCATCCGTATCCGAGAAAAAGCAGATATTATCTGTATCCGAATTCAGGATATTCGAATTTGAAACTAAATACATATATGATATTTAAATTATATAAATATATAATTATATATAATTTAAAATTTATTTTTTAGTTTATAGTGTGTGTAAATGTATTAAATAATACGTTTATACAAATTTTATATAATTGTACACATACTTTATACATATATAAATATATTATTTGTATTTAATCGTAGAAAATGTTCTATAATCATCGTCAAAACGGTAGGGGCAACAAAAAAATTTAAAAAATCCGATATTCGTCCGAAATATCCGCATTCGTATCCGGAAAAAAACGGATATTATACGTATCCGAAATAAAGCAGATATTATCCGTATTCGAATCCGATGATTACGGATGCGGATACGGATATGCCTATATCCGTATTCGAATTATCCGTTTGACAGCCCTAGCCTAATCGATTAGCTAAAATCTTGGAAATCACTTTATACTCTACATTACACAAAGAGATGGGTCTCAAGTCTTTCATGAAAAAAGGATTTCCTACTTTTGAAATTAAAACAACATTAGTGTCATTTAAATTATGTGGGAAATGAACTGTTCAGGCTAGTTCTTACATACATCAAAAATAGCATCTCCGAGATTATTCCAAAATATCTGATAAAATATAGGATTTAACACATCTAGACCAGGTGATTTATCGGGATGCATTTGAAAGAGCAAATTAAAACTCCTATTTTGTTAATGGAGTCGTAAGTTTTTCATTATCAACATTAAAAACGTGAAGAGAAATTTCATTCATAATAGGCTCATAAGTACCCTCACAAGGTATGTATAAATTATCAAAATATGATTTAACAACCACATATATATATATACATTCTTCAGTTTCATGGAGAGTACCATCGTCATCGAAAAAGTTTCTGAATTCTTTTAGCTTTTCGAGGAATAATAGCTTTATCATGAAAATATCAAGTATTAATATCTTCATCCTGAATCCAATATAATTTTGCACTTTGTCTCCAATATCCCGCACTAACAACTCTACCAGCCTTTTTCGAGTAACCTCATACACGAAAACTGAATGTTGGTCATGATTGCCTCTTAAATCAAGAAATAAGCTTGTACATTCCAGAATCTTCACACGAAAATTCTTATGCAACGACTTACCCTATTTATTTAAATTAGCAGCACACTTTTGAATCCTATTTGTAAGTTCCTCACAAACTGTTTCAACCCAACCAATACTCACCACCTTACCAATGTCATCTTCCCAAAGCCAATAACTTTTAAAATGAAACTGCCTACGCCGATTACACTCAACGTGCTCCTCCGATAACAATAAAAATGGAGAATGAACAGACATTGCATCATTTTATTTTCTATATTGCCTTCATTGAAAAGTAAATTAAAACTATGCGGAAATCTAAAAGTAACTTTAATTTACAAAGTGGGAACTGAGTTGGAAATAAATTAAAAAAAGTGCATTAAACAATAAAATGGCCACAAAATGAGTGACTAGGTGGCACCTAAATTAGAAAATATATATAAATTGAGTCTAAAATGGGAGGTTCTTGAGAAAGCAAAGCCATAGATTATCTACAAAATTCTCTTCACCACAAACACAATTATAAAATAGTAGAGAAAGTTATTGTATTATAACAAGTGATCATTTTAAGTTATTGTTGGAAAAAAATATTACTTAAGAAATAAATCATCAACATATATTATTTGGCGTCAAACATATGGAGTTTGAAAAGAGTTATGATTTTCATTTTCTTATGATCTTTTTTTGTTATTTAATTATGCACGCACATAACAGAACTCGAACTACTTATCTCTTGGAAGCATGGTTGTAAAAATCGCCGATTCAGGCTATTAATCAAACAATTAATCGGAAGTCGGAGGACTTCCGATGATATTTGTTGGAATCATCTCAAAAAACATTTTTCTAGAGAGTGGTAAAAAATCGGTTAAAATTCGGTCAAAAATCGGAGTTTTGAGAACAATATTAGAGTTACAATCGAAGTTCTGATGATGGCTTACATTTTTTCGGCGAAACCTCCAATAGTTTCATTGGATTTTCAAATCGCCTTTGACATATATACATAGATCAGATTAGTATGCTCTACATCTTCAGAAAGAAAAAGAAAAAATATAGCACATAACAGAACGAGACATCAATTAAATTGGATATCCGGAATGGAAGTTGGGGTTTGACGGGAGATGGGAGAGGGGTATGTTAGGAGCAATTTATGATATCAAACAGAAACTATCAGAAGCATCAATGGATGATGATCACAAGCATCAACGAATGATGATCATAAGCATCAACGGATGATGATGACATGGACGGATGTTGATATTCGACGAACAATGGTATCAACGGATGATGAAATAAGTATTTGTCATATCAGCTGATCTTTGAAGAGGAAAAGGAAACAGGAATATCAAGTCGGTGAAGGACTTTATCTCAGAAGCAATAGTATAGGTTTCCTTGTTGTTAATAGAATAGGATTCCTTATACATTGGTAGTTGTGCTATATAAAACCATAGTTTAGGTTCATACTATAAGCAATCGCGACATTTTTATATCTTTCGCATAACCTAGCAACTCTCAAGGATATTTGTTCATCCTTTCGAGAGAGTACTTGTGTAATAAGTTTTTATAAGATTGATATAAAAACTCTTGATTCTGTTGAAGTTTTGTCTAGTTGATCGTATTAACTGTATTCACCCCCCCTACAGTTGACTAAGGGCCTAACAATTGGTATCAGAGCTTGCTGTTAACGTACAAACATTTTAAGATCTGAAGATTGATCAACCATGTCATACAAAGGAGAAGAAGAAACACAGAATCTGGATTCGAAGCCACAACCCCCAGCCACATCACAGATAAGCAGCAACATGAGTAGGTATGAAGCAATCAAGGTGCATATCCTGAAAGTACATGAATATCCAATCTGGAAAGCCAGGATGGCCATGTGTTTGGAAGCCCATGTCCTCATAAACCAATGAAGGTAGTTGTTTCGGTTGTAAGAGAACCAGAGAATATTATAGACAAAGACAAGAAGGACTACACTGCTGAAGATATCTCATCTATCATGAAGGATGCTAAGGTTAGACATATCCAGCACAACAGTCTTGATAGTGTTATGTCCAGTAGAGTCATTGGATGTAAAACAGCAAAAGAGATATGGGATACTTTAGAAGTAAAGTGTCAAGGAACGACTGCTATCAAGAAAAACAGGAGGACATTGCTTACTAAAGAATATGAGCACTTTGACTCAAGGGACAATGAATCCCTAACTGAGATCTATGACATATTTCAGAAGTTGCTGAATGACTTATCCCTTGTCGACAAAGAATATGATTTGGAGGATTCAAATCTGAAGCTCCTACTTGCTCTCCCTGAAAAGTGGGACTATAAGGTCAAATCAATAAGGGATAACTATTAACTTGATGAAACTCCACTAGATGAGATCTATGGAATTCTGAAAACTCATATATTAGATATGGAGCAAAGGAACAAGAGGAAAGGATTAAAAGCTAGACCAGTTGCACTCAAAGTTGAAGAGAAGCCAGAGAAGAAAGCTAGGAGGAAAAGCTACTCCAAAGGGAAAGCCATGATTGCTAAGTCAGATACTGAATCATCAAATTCTGATGATGACTCAAATCCTGATATTGAATCAGATACTGATAGTGACCATAACAACAATCAAGATATGGATCAAATGGCTGCCCTACTGGTTAAAAATTTCAAGAAGATGGTCTATAGAAACTTCAGGAAAGGGAGAAGATTTTCCAGAAAAGGTTCTAGTTCCTCAAACTCTGATAAGAGGAACAACAAAAGAGATACCGATCGGAAGGAAGCTAGATCTGGAAAACCTGACAAGTCAAAAGAGAGATGTTATAACTGTGATGGACTTGGACACTTTGCAACTGACTGCAGTAAACCTAGAGCTGAGAAGAAACAAGCTTTGATCTCAAAGAAGAGAAACCGGGATGATTCATCAGACTCAGATGATAGGATCAATTATGCTCTCATAAAAAATGCTAATGTTGAGGCCAACAATGCTGAATTAAAGGTACCTCATTCCTACTCTTGCATTTGAAACTGATGATATTCATCACTTAAGATTATTTCTTAAGACTCTGCATGTTAGTTATAGGGATCAAACCTTAAAGAACAATAGTGAAAACTCTGTGCTTAAGAAAAGGAATGATAACCTAGAAATTAAGTTGTTGTCCATGTTAAAGTTTCAAAAAGAAAGAGATGATGTTGTTTATCTTAAAGAAAAATTGTTAGAAAAACATGCTTATCTAGGAAAGGAGTTAGCTAAAGAGAGAGAAGTCATTAAACTTTGGACGAACTCAGGAAAGATAACTCAGGAAATCTTATAAAAGGATTGTTGGGGATTAGGATTAGGATATTCGGCTAGATCTAATTCTGACAAGAAAAGTGGAGAAGAAACTGAGAAAACAGAACCAATAAAAAAAGACAGTCAAGTCAAACTGAACAAGGTTCAAATAAAGACCATTAAGTTTAATCCTAGTGCTAATTCTATTAAGTCAATTCATGAGGAAGGTACTACCTCAACACCTAGATCAAACTTAATTACTGAAAAGAGTGAACGAGTTCACATAAACTCAGTAAATATTGGTTCAATGACTCAGAAACAGCTTAAGCAAAAGCTGAAGGATTTACACATAAAAGACAAGAGGAAAAGGTCTAGGAAAAATAGGAATGACAAGGTGGGTTTTAATAAGAATGGAAACTATGTAATCACCTAATTCACCTAGAAAGACCTGTTCAAACTATGGTAGCACTAATCATCTTGCTAATTCTTGCAGGAAGAATAAAGAGATAAAAGTTGTTCCCTCTAAATCAGAGTTTAGGAGTAAAACAGCTAGATATAAACCACAGAATCCATGTTTTCATTGTGGCAGTGTTTGGCACTCTATTTATATATGTAAAGAGTATCACAGTTTGTATTATGATTTTTATAAACTGAAACCCTCTTTAGTTAAAGCAAAATCTGTTTCTGCATGTATAAATACTGATGGTAAGAATGTTAACATAAACTCTGATATGAAGTCTTTTGCTGCATATATTAACAAACTTAAAACGGCCAAAGGATCCAAGCAAGTCTGGATCCTTAAAAACACTAACTGATTCAAATTACTGATTGCAGGGTGACAAAAAGAATGCTCTATTCTTGGAAAATGGATGCTCAGGACATATGACTGGTTATAAATCCCTGCTATCAGAATTTGAGGAGAAGGCTGACCCAAGCGTTTCTTATGGAGATGGCAACTTAGGAAAAATCTTGGGAAATGGCAAAATCAAAGTTGGAAATGTCATCATTGAAAATGTAGCTCTGGTTTCCGGACTCAAGCATAAACTGATTCAAATCTGTGACATAGATTATCATGTCAATTTTTATAAGGAGCATTGTGAAATTTTCAGAAAATCTGATGGCAAGATCACATTGACTGGTGTGAGACATGGTGGTTTGAATGAAGCCAGGGTCTCCACAAGAACTGATAACTCAGAAGTTTGTCTACTAAGTAGAGCATCGGTGGAAGACAGCTGGAACTGGCATAAAAGAGTTTCTCACCTCAACAATATTAATAAACTTGTGAGGAAAGATCTTGTAAGAGGATTGCCCAATACAGTATTTACTCCTGATGGCTTATGTGATTCATGCCAGAAAGCCAAGCAAAAGAAGACATCTTTCAAGAGGAAAATTGAATCCTCAATTCTTAAACCATATCATCTACTTCATGTTGATCTCTTTGATCCAGTAAATGTTATATCTATTGCCAAGAAGAGGTATGCACTTGTGATTGTTGATGAATTTACAAGATACACATGGGTGTATTTTCTGCACACCAAGGACGAGTCTCCATCCATTCTTCTGATCATGTGAGGGAGCTGGAGAAATGATCAACATATAAAGTGAAGATCATCAGAAGTGATAATGGAACTGAATTCAAGAATAACTCTATGGAAGAGTTCTGCAAACTCAAGGGGATAAAACAAGAGTTTTCTGCTCCCGGAACTCCACAAAAAATGGAGTTGTTGAAAGAAAGAATAGAACTCTGATAGAAGTTGAAAGAACCATGCTTGAAGAAGCAAAATTGCCTACCTACTTCTGGGCTGAGGCTGTGCAAACTGCTTGCTTTACATAAAATGCAACATTGATTAACAAGCATGGAAAGACACCGTTTTAGATGGTAAAAGGGAAGAAGCCAAATTTGAAATACTTTCATATATTTGGTTGTAAGTGTTTTATTCTCAAAACTCATCCAGAGCAGCTTACTAAGTTTGATCTGAAAGCTTATGAAGGAATATTTATAGGATATCCGTTGACTATAAAAGCCTTCAGAGTTTATAATCTGAGAACAAGAACAGTCTTAATACATGTATCTTTTGATGACAAGAAGATAACAGGTCTAGAAGATGCAAATAACCATAAAAAGTTGAGATTTGAAAATGAAGTACCTTATGCTGAACTTTTAAATCCTGACTCTGATACAGTAAGTCCTAATATCACTCAAAGCTTTGAAGTTCCACAGAATAATGGAAATTCTTCTGACACTGAAGCATATGTTGAGGGGGAGCAACATGACACGAATCCAGAGACTACTGCAAGTGATTCAACTTAAGAAATATCAGTAGAAAGATCATCAGACTCATCTTCCTCAAACTTTGATGAGTCAAATGCTGATAACTATGGGAAAACTGATTCAGGGGGAACATCAGGATACAACAGTGGTACTACTGAAAGGAATAATAGAGAATTCATGGATCAATGAGGGAGGTTCTTCTTCTAGGAGTCAACTTCCATCAGCAAGAAAATGGTCTAAGTCACATACACCTGATTTGATCATTGGAAACCCTGACAGTGGTGTAAGAACAAGAAAAGCCACTCAAAATGAATGTCTCTACCATTCTTTTCTATCTCAAACTGAAGCTAAAAAGGTTCAAGAAGCTCTACAAGATGCTGACGAAGTCACAACAATGCAAGAAGAGCTCAATGAAATTGAAAGGAACAAAGTCTGGACTCTTGTGCCAAGACCAAAGAACAGATCTGTAGTTGGCATTGTTACAAGGAACAAAGCAAGACTGGTTGCAAAGGGTTATTCACAACAAAAAGGCATTGATTATAATGAGACATTTGCTCCAGTTGCAAGGCTAGAGGCAATAAGGATCTTTCTTGCCTATGCTACTCACAAGAATTTTAAGGTGTTTCAAATGGATGTGAAGAATTCATTCTTAAATGGAGAACTCGAAGAGGAAGTTTATATTGAACAGCCTCCAGGGTTCATTGATCCAAAGTATCCAGATCATGTCTACTTACTGGATAAATCACTCTATGGATTGAAGCAAGCTCCAAGGGCCTGGTATAAAACATTTGCTCTATTTATGCTAGAGAGTGGTTTCACAAGAGGTACAATTGATAAAACTCTCTTATAAATACCATGGTAAGGACTTGTTATTAGTACAGATATATGTTGATGATATCATTTTTGGATCTATTAATGATAAATTCTGTGAGAGATTGCAAAGCTAATGCAGTTCAGGTATCAAATGAGTATGATGGGAGAATTGAGTTACTTTCTGGGGTTACAAGTCAAATAGACTAATGAAGGAATCTTCATAATCAATCCAAATACCCAGGAACTTACTCAAAAGATTTGGAATGCAAGACTGCTCAACTGGATCAACTCCTATGGCCACTGCAACCAAGTTAGATTTAAATACTGGTTCTTCAGTAGATATAACTAACTACAGAGGTATGATTAGCTCACTCCTATATCTGACTGCTAGTAGACCTGATATCATGTATGCTACATGTCATTGTGTAAGGTTCCAAGTTGACCCTAGAGAACCTCATCTATTAGCTGTAAAGAGAATCTTCAAGTATCTCAAAGACACTATGAATCTGGGATTATAGTATCCTAGAGATTCAGACTTTAAGCTAATTGGATATTCAGATGCTGATTTTGCAGGATGCAAAATAGACATGAAAAGTACTTCTGGAAGCTGCCAATTTCTTGGAGGCAGATTGATTTCTTGGTACAGCAAGAAACAAAAATCAATTTCCACTTCAAATGCAGAAGCAGAATACATTGCTGTAGGAAGCTGTTGTGCTCAGATTCTATGGATGAAGAATCAATTACTGGATTATGGGTTAGACTATTCTTTTATTCCTATATATTGTGATAATTAAAGTGCTATTGTAATGACAGGAAATCCAGTGCAACATTCTATGACTAAGCACATCAGTATCAGATACCATTTTATAAGGAAACATGTGGAAGCTGGTATAGTGGAATTAATCTTTGTTCCAAAAGATCAGCAAGTAGTAGATATATTCACCAAGCCTCTCTGTGAAGTCACATTCACAAGATTGGTGAATGAATTAGGAATGATTTCAGGGCAGTTCTCAAACTCTGATAATTAAGTCTGCTGATATTTATTGAAGCATGGTATCTTATTATTTGTCAGTACTTGTTAGATACTGATTCTTATGCTAAATGCTTGATGCCATGATAACATGCAAACTGTGCTAAATAATCTTTGTGAAAATTCCATGTTGAACTACTGATTTCCTTATAAACTATGTTTTTAGTTAAACTTGTTTTGACTAATAGTTTATATCAGTAGTTGATAAATCCCATGACTAGTAATTAAAATACTGATAATAATCAACCATGATTGACTGTTATACTTCATTGATTATTTTGAATTTATTCAAAATAAATTGTTAACAATATTTTTAATTAATCAGTAAGTGAGTGGAATATCATTTAATTGCTTAAATGGATTAGCTACTGATGTAAGTATCCATTGGTACTTGAGTATTTATATTGGGAATAGAAATGTGAAGAGAGATATTACTTTTTGCTTGCCTAGATACATGTAATCGTGTATGCTTATTATGTCTAATTATTGCATGGTCAATCAAAGAGTCTCTTCAGTTTCTACTTTCTTTTCTATAAATACAACCCTTCACTCTCAAAACTTCTCATTACCTTTTTCACTCACAAATTTCGTAAAAACTCAATTTCTTCATTGCAAACCTATTGCCCTCTATTCTCTTTCTTATGGAGTCTACTGACCAGTAGCAAATCCAGAGTATGGGAGATTGTATTTTGACATTGGTCGACTCAGGGCAGTCTTTCACGGACAAGACTATCATGTCTCTGAGATTCCTCAATCTGTTCTTGATCGACTGAACTCAGATGACACTGAGTCCCTTCGTCTCTATAGACTAGATGTTCAGTTTGAAGAGATGAGACATGCTAATGTGGTTGCACAAAGGCGTCTCAAGGAAGAACAACGTCGCCTAGTATGGGTGGAATTACAAGAGAATATCATTTCTCTTGCAGGTTCAATGTCAAGAATCTTCCATCGGAGGACATTGAAGAAGTTAGAATAAGAATCTAGAATAAATAGTTTGTTTAGGGTTTTATTTTTAAAATTCTATGAAAATCTTGTATTCTACTTCTTGTCTAATGAATGAATATATATTATCTTCTTTTACTTCATTAAATGAGTTCTTGTTTATTTCTTGTATGTGTCCTTAAATGTTCTTAAATATTGAATGTTAAATCAGTATTGCATGCTAAATATCATATATTTTTCACAGTGCATATGATTAAACTAATTTTTGTTTGAGTTTCATATGATCACTACAGTATAGATTGAGCACTACATGAAGTAAATGCTGTTTGAGAAGGAAATTTAAGAAAGATTTAATTCTTAATCATTAAGAGTTATAATCTTTGAGTGTTTCTTACAATACAAAATCTTTTGAAAATTTCTTTTCTTATCAAGAAAGTTGTCCACATTCAATCTGTAATTTCATATATCTTATATCTTAAATTTCTTCATAAAACTGAAACACTTGAATTCTTTTCTCAAATGTTGCCAAAAATCAAGTGTCATAATTCTTGAATTATGTTCACCACTCAGAAATAATATTTAGTTTGTTAGAGACTACTTGCTGAGGTAGATCTTGATGATAATAATAGAGACACAAAGGTTTCATCAGTCTTTACTGAAGACTCTGTGATAGCGTTCATTAAACACATTTCAAGTGTTAGTTCTTTGCAAGAAGAACAAAGGTTTGAGATCACGGTACATGACAGTAACCTGATCAAATCCTCTCCAATTCAAATGGAGGTTCTCATTATTGATGAACAATAATTGTCATAACCACATTATCTATTGTGAGTCTAATTGTGAATTCACAAGATATAAATAATGGTGTTACTTTATCGATATTTAATTTAAATACTGATTTAGTTCTTTCAGCATTTATAATATGCTTTTCACGATATAAATCTTGTTGAAATGATTACATCTAGACCTTATTTAAGGACTACCTCTAGTTGTATGAGCACATATCACCCTTCTTTAGCCACCTCTTATTTCTGTAGGACAATCTTTCTGAGCCTTTTTCTGTGAGATGTGTGAAAAGATTGAGAGTAAAACAGAATTTAAGAGAGGCAGGATCTTTCCTGGAAAAAGGAGAGGTAGATGAGAGATAAGATTTAGTAATCCTTGTGAGGAAGCTCTGACTATTAAAAGTCATGAGATGTGTGGTGTGAGGAGTAGTGATACTACTTTAAAAGAAAAGAGAGATTAAGTTTAATTTGCTATATGTTTGCAGATGCTCAGAGTACTCAAGGAACATATGCTGAACAGCAGTTTGTTGCATCTCAGGAACACTCTGATGTATCAAAGGCTATTGATCTCCATGCAAGTCTAAGTACTGATACTTTCTTACAGTCCATACTTTCTACTATTCCACCACATGAGATAATCCCTATTTTTGTTGAAAAATAGTCTATTCATTCTTCTATTCCATCAAATAAGATAATCCATGTTGTTGCTGAAGATGTAGTAGCACAACAGTCCATTCATAAAGATTCAATCATTTCAGAATCACCACAACATGTTATAGGAACTGAACTGGAAGAAAATTTTGAAGCTCCAATTCAGTTATCTACAATACTTGAAGATGTGGAGATAATTGTTGAAGGTGTTGAAGCTTTTGAAGCCACTAGATCAATTTCTCATTCTATTCTGCATACTGAAGCCGAAGATAAAATTCAGAAGTTAGTGCAAGATCCAGCTGCTATTGAAGAATCTAATGATGGTAAAGAAACTCATGTATCTAATTCTATGTTAGATCTTGAGAATGATCTTTTCTTTCTTGAAGATATGCCTATGCATGTTAGACAACAGAAATTGAAAGAGTTAGATGCTAAGAAGAAGCATGATTATTTTGATAATCTCTGGAATGCTTATTGGAAAGATTATACATATCCTATTTCCAGAACACGTGTAGTTGAACATCTGGAAACAACATAACAAAATATTACAAATCCTGATATGCTGAATCATCTGAAAGTATTGATAAGTGAATTTTATATCCACTTGGAATGCTTCATTAAAAGCTTAAATTGGTGTTTTGGACTCAAGTTGTTGGTATTTTGATGTGTTTTTGTGTTATTGCATTTCAGGTATCGGTTAAATGATGAAAGGAGATTTTAAAGGAAATATGATGAAAAGTGATCAGATTTTGAAAGGCATATGTCATAGCCTATTTGTTTATTCGAGGATTTAACTCAACTCAAATAAGAATGTAATAAGTAAATAGTGGATCTATCGTCAGAGAGATCTCACAAAGTAACATCTGTCAAAGGGTTAAGAAACATTATTCATCTACAGACTTGAAGACTTAATTCACCGGAAGAAGCTCAAGAAATTGATCAAGCCTCAGTGATATAAATCAAGATTGTGGATTTAATCAAGTGACAGAGATCTCGTCAGGGTATCAATTAATTGCAAGGATTTAGTCTGAAGAAAATCAAGAGTATCAAGGTCAAGGCTTGAAGAAATGTCACGAAAGTTAGTCACTCATGAACCAGACAGTACATCGAGTGTCTACATTGAAGTGGTGGAATTGATTCATAATTGACAGTGATTTTCAGAAGATTTTCAGAAGAATGGTTGCTGTTCAAGAGTAGTATTAATTCTCTATTAATTAATTAAGTCATTTAATTTAATTAAGAGAATAAATTCAATCTGCAAAGATTAATTTATTGATTAATTGAATTAGTTGGTTAATTAATTCTGAATTAATATTATGCATTTTTCAGAAATGATTTTGGATTTATATTCAAAAAGAAAATCAGCAAATCAGATTTGAACTGGTATGACAATTGGATTGTCATACCGAAAGTCCTACCAAGTCTTTCTGGATAGTTCTACCAAGTCATTCTATTGTCCTACCGATAGTCTTTCCAAGTCAAGTAATTGTCCTACCGAAAGTTCTATCAGTTCAAATGATTGTCTTGCTAGTTCATTTTGGATTGTCTTGCCGAATGTCATGCTGATTCAATTCGAGTGATCTGTTTACTTTAACAAACAGAAGCAGATCATTCCAAAGCAATCAAACAGAGAACACAAGTCAAGAACACAGCAGAAAACAAAGGCACAACATTTCATTTTTCATCTGCTTTATTCAAGATCAAAATTCTAGATTGTAAAGTTAAATCCAATCCACTAGAATTATTTATCTTGTTCTTGTGTAACAATCTAGCGGATTAAAATCCCTAGAACTTAATCTCAAATCGCATTTAACATTTGATCTTTTAATTGCAAAAATAGAAAAAGTCCATGTCGAATTTATTCTAGATTTGTAATAATTGATTTGAGATTAATCCCTTGTAACCGATACCGTAGTTGTAACACCTTTCAAGTTTAATAAAAGTTTTATTTAACTTAAATTTTGTTTCACCTTTTTATTCCGCATTTTATTCGATTAAACGGTATTGTTTGCATTCAACCCCCCTTCTACAAACAAATTGGGACCTAACAATTGGTATCAGAGCCTTCTGATTAACGTACAAATCTAGATCGTAGACTTTTGTGTTTCTTTCACTCCTTGAATTTTTTATTCACTCAAAAAAAAAAATTCATAATGACTACACAAAAAGTTGGAACCGTTAAAATTCCACTTTTCGATAAAGAAAATTATGTTATGTGGAAGAAGAAGATGCTACTATTTTTACAAGTTGCTAATCCCAAATATCTGCAAGTGTGAAAGAAGGGTCCAAAAATTCCTATGGTTATTGAACCAGAGGTAATAGAAAATGATATGGTGATCACCAAAGCAAGAACTTATGTGAAAGATCCTGAGGATTTCTCTCCTGCTGAAATAGAAGAAGCCTCCCTGGATGCTAGCCTTCAATTAATTTTAGTAGATTCCCTTAATCCCTTGATGAATAGACATGTGATGAATTGTAAAGATTCCAAACATATCTGGGAAACTATTGAGGTTATTAATGAAGGCACAGAGGAAGTTAGGGAGAACAAGTTAGAAATCCTAACCTCTGAGTATGAATACTTTAAATCCAATCCAGGAGAAGGAATCACTGAAGTGTTTGAGAGGTACAATGCATTGATCAACAACCTGAACATTAATGGTAAATACTATTCCATCAGGGAGGTCAACAAGAAGTTCCTTTTAACACTGCCAACTCATCTCGAACATAGAATCACTGCCATAAGAGAAGCAAGAGATCTGAGTGAGATTTCTTTGGAAAGACTCTATGGTGTGTTAAAGACTTATGAGTTGGAGCAGATTCAGCAGAAGGAAGTTTACGGGAAAGGAAGAATGGTCAGCACGTCTACTGCTCTAGTAGCTGATGAACAACAACAACAACCACAATATCAACAACAATCTCAACAGTCAGAAAGAATGGTACAGTCTTCCAAGGTTGAAGATAATGTGATAGTAGCAGAATTTGATCCTCCTACTACAAATCAATCAGGAGATGATTTTTATTCCTTGGAAGAACTGGATCAATTGGAGGATGAGTCAATGGCCCTGATTGTCAAGAGATTCTCAAATGTCAGATTCAAAAGGAATCCGAAGTTCAAGTACAAGTCCAAATACAACAGATTCCAGAAAGGTGGATCTTCATCCTCTAACACCAGCAGTGGTGGGTATAAAACAGGGATGGTTGATCGAAGCACCATTCGATGCTTCAACTGCAATGAGTTGGGACACTTTGCCACAGAATGCAGGAAGCCAAAACAAGTTAGGAAGAACTCTTACGATTCTAATCAGAAGAGTAAATCTGAAAGGGCTTACCTGGCAAAGGGAAGAAGCTGGGATGATACTGACAGTGAAGATGAAGAAGTTGGGAATCTTGCTCTCATGGCTAGTGATGCAAACACCTCATCGTCAAGAAAAGAGGTAAAATTTACTGATGCTGAATTAGTTTATCATCTAGGAGGTTCCTTAGATTGTGCTCGTCGTGATAATGAATTGTTAAATCAACAAATCAAAGACCTTGAGAAAGAGGTCAATGAATTAAGACTTGTGCACATTAATCAAGATAAATTAAAAGAACAAGTATCTTTTCTAGAGAATAGAGTTGACTGTTATAGACAACTTGAAACTATTCTCAAAGAAAAGATCACCGGTCTTGAGGCTAAGGTTAAAGCTTACTTTAATTCTTGTTCGAAGTCCAAAGAGTTTTACAATAAGCAAGCTGTTAATCAAACATCTGGAATAGGTTATGATTACAAGGCTGCTATTGGAAAATTAGGCATAAACTCCCCTCCTCATGTATGTGCTAAAGGAAGGGAAGTACCACATGTGCTTAAGGGTGTTGATGAACCCCTCTATAAAGAATCAATTGTTGAACCATTTGATGAGACCTCATTTATTATTCAAGAAGAAATCCGTGCTGAAGATAATGCTAATGAGAAAGCTGTCTCCAAGTCAAGTGTGTCAAAAGTTCCAGTCAAGGTTGTGAAAGCAACTGAGACTAACTCAGACACACATGAGTTGGATAACACAAATGCCATGTCTACCATGCATAAGTTGCCTATTGTTAATCCCTCTCATAAAGCATGTGTGTTCCTGATTGTATGTCTTGTGCTTTTAATCTGATGTATGCTTATTTTAATGGTAAGCATGTTTCTAATGATAAGACTACTCCTCGTCAGCATGTGAATAATAGAAAGCATGATAGGTCTAAGACTGCTAGTCCTCCTAAAGCTAGAAAGGAGACATTTGTGCCTAAGCCTAAACAGAAATTTGTCAAGGCTGTTCACAAGGTCAAATGTTCAGTCATTGAGAACGTTGAGAATATTAAAATTAAGAATGTTGTTTTGCCTGATAAAGGCCAATTTTACAAGTATGCCGGACCCAGCCAAGCTTGGGTTCCGAAGAAGGTCTAATCCATTTGTATTGCAGGGCATTAAACAGGTACAACCGGTAGTGCGGATTCTTGACAGCGGATCGTCAAGACATATGACCGGAGATAGAGCCCTGCTATCAAATGTGGTTGAGAAAGCTGGCCCAGTGGTTACCTTTGGAGATAACAGCAAAGGTTTAACGGAGGGATATGGCTGTTTGCTAGCTGGAAATGTTATCATTGAAAATGTGTATGTTGTGCAAGGACTTGAACACAATCTGCTTAGCATTAGTCAGTTCTGTGACAACGGCTACAATGTTTTATTCGACAAGCTGAAGTGTCAGATTCTGCACAAGAAAAGTGAAAAACCCTCCTTAATGGGAATTCAGAAAGGAAATCTGTTCGTAGCTGACATGAACTCTGGAAGCAATCCTGAAGTCAATTGTTTCTATGCAAAGGCATCGTCAGATGAGAGTTGGCTATGGCACAAGAGACTTTCTCATCTCAATTTCAAAACAATGAATTCTCTGGTAAAAATAGAATTGGTAAGAGGTCTGCCTCAGCTGGAATTCTCTCCAGAAGGACTATGTGAGGCTTGCCAGAAAGGAAAGTCAAAGAAAGCAAGTCACAGAGGCACTGACACATCTTCCATAACTGGTGTTCTACAATTATTGCATATGGATTTATTTGGACCAGTTAATGTCCTTTCGATGTCAAAGAAGTGTTACTGTCTTGTGATAGTTGATGACTATTCCAAGTATACGTGGGTTTTATTTCTACACTCTAAGGATGAAACACCACAAGTTGTGATTGATCATATCAAGATGATTGAGTTAGATTCTAATGTCCCCGTTAGAGCAATAAGGTCAGATAATGGAACAGAATTCAAGAATTCACTTCTAAATGGATTCTGTACAGAGAAAGGGATTACCAGACAATTTTCAGCTCCTAGAACCCCTCAGCAAAATGGAGTGGTAGAAAGGAAGAATCGTACATTGATTGAAGCTGTAAGAACGATGTTAAGTGAATCAGGTCTTCCAATGTACTTTTGGGCTGAAGCTGTCAATACTGCATGTTATACTCAGAATCGAACTCTAATCAACAAAGACTTCATGAAAACTCCTTATGAAATTTTGAATGAACAGAAACCTTCTATCAAATACTTTCATGTATTTGGTGCCAGATGCTTCGTGCTCAAGGATGGAGATGATCGTCATGGTAAATTCGAGGCAAAGGCATATGAGGGTATTTTTGTTGGATATGGAAGAAGATCATACAGAGTGTATATCATTGATCAACACAAAGTAACTGAAAGTGTCAATGTTACATTTGATGACACTAAACTCCCTAGTATCCAAACTGAAGATCCTTCTGAGAAACTGAAGTTTGATGATATATCAGATTCAGAATCAGAACATGGTCAAGAACCTGAGTTTGTTGCTGGTGAAGAACCTGTTAATCATGATGATACTCAAGGTAATAGTGATGGAAACTTTGGCAACAATGGAGATACCACTGCTACTAACGGAGAATCTTCAAGTCAACATGGCAACAACTCAGGGGGAGATGCTGAAGGATCATCTAGTAGGACACAACATCCCAATGAATTTCAAGGCGAATCATCAAGATCAAATCTTCCAAGACAGACTGTCTGGAATAAAGCTCATCCTTTTGAGTTGATTATTGGTGATCCAGATGTTGGAGTCAGAACTAGACGTGCTACACAAAATGAGTGTCTGTTCTCAGGATTTCTTTCTGAGATGGAACCTAAGAAGATTGAAGAAGCACTAACTGATCCAGATTGGGTGATTGCTATGCAAGATGAACTCAATCAGTTTGAAAGTCAACAAGTCTGGAAACTGGTACCTAGACCTACACACAAGAAAGCTGTTGGTACTAGGTGAGTATTCAGGAATAAACTAGATGAAGATGGTGTGGTTACAAGAAACAAGGCAAGACTGGTAGCAAAAGGGTATTCTCAAGCTGAAGGCATTGATTATGATGAAACCTATGCTCCAGTGGCTAGACTTGAGGCCATCAGGATATTTCTGGCATTCGCAGCATTCTCAAACTTTAAAGTTTATCAAATGGATGTCAAGAGCGCCTTTCTGAATGGAAAGCTGGATGAAGAGGTATATGTAGAGCAACCTCCTGGTTTTGAAGATCCAGATCATTTGGATTTTGTCTTCTTTCTTTTCAAGGCTATCTATGGGCTCAAACAGTCTCCAAGAAAATGGTATGACACTCTCTCTGAATTTCTTATTGAAAATAGCTTTATTAGAGGTGTCATAGACAAAACTCTCTTTTCTAAAAAACATAAGAATGATACTATATTAGTCCAAGTCTATGTGGATGATATAATATTTGGGTCTACTAATGATAATCTCTGTAAGAGATTTGCTAAGTTAATGCACAGCAAGTTTGAAATGAGCATGATGGGAGAGCTGAAGTTCTTTCTTGGATTACAAGTAAATCAAAGGTTAGATGGAACATTTATTTGTCAATCCAAGTATCTCAAGGAACTCCTCAAAAAGTACAATCTAGAGGATTCTGCATCAGCAAGGACTCCATCAACTACAGCTGTCAAGCTTGGGCCATGTGAAAACTCCATTAAGGTAGATGTCACAAGCTACAGAGGTATAATTGGCTCGTTACTCTATCTTACTGCAAGTAGACCAGATATTATGTATGCTACATGCTTATGTGCAAGGTTCCAAGCGGATCCTAGAGATATTCATCTCATTGCTGTTAAACGAATCTTAAGATATCTTAAGGGAACACCAAATCTAGGTATTTGGTACCCTAAAGAATCTGGTTTTAACCTTGTTGGATATACAGATTCAGATTATGCAGGAAGTGTTGTTGATAGGAAAAGCACCTCAGGGAGTTGTCAATTCCTAGGTAGCAGACTAGTCTCATGGTACAGCAAGAAACAGCAAACAGTTTCCAACTCAACGGCCGAGGCTGAATATATTGCTGCTGGAAGCTGCTGTGCTCAGATCTTGTGGATTAGGAACCAGCTACGAGACTATGGCTCTGTATTGAACAAAATTCCTATTTTATGTGACAATAAAAGTGCAATAGCCATCACCAACAACCCTGTGCAGCACTCGAGGACAAAGCACATTGACATCAGGTATCATTTTATTAGAGAGCACGTCATGAATGGTACTGTTGAACTATTTTTTGTTCCAACAGAAGAACTAATAGCAGATATTTTCACTAAACCACTTGATGAATCCACATTTACCAGATTAGTTGGTAAATTGGGCATGTTGAATAGTTTTAGTGATTAATTTAATTAATATCTGAGATCTGTTCTTGAATGAATTTACAAATGAATTTTTCATAAATGAAAAATTCATTTGCAAATTTATTTTATCATTGTATCATATTTCTTGCTTATTTCTATGTAATTTCTATTATCTTATCTTATTTATTTACTCAACTTGTTAATTTTAATGTCTCAGAATATTTTATTTTCTCTAAAAATATTTTTCTATGAATTTAATTTGTTAAAATTCAAAAGAAATCTATTTTTGGACTGAAAATATTATTATCTCTGAAATATTTTAATTATTTTATTTATATAAATATTATCTGCAATATTCATTTCAGTTTTCTGAAATTGAAATATTTTATATATTCTGTTTTTATGTTAATTATTCAGTATATGTAAATACTTATTTATCTTATACTAGAATGACAATCGGCAAGACAATTGAAATTGTCTTGCTGAAAGTCATTTTAGTAATAATGATTGGTTATTTTAAAATCAGATTAATTTTATAACTGGCAAGATAATCGGTATGACTATTGATTGTCATGCCAGTAATAAAATTAATATCAGACTTATTATGTCTTATTTTGTACTGGTATGACAATCGGTATGACTATCAGATTGTCATACCAGTTATATATTATTATTTGTTTTGTTTTATTTGTTTTTTTTCTGTCTTTAAGCTGGTGTGACAATCGGTATGACAATCCGATTGTCATACCAGTTATACTACTTAATCGTTTTTGTGTGTTCTAATTTCCATTCAGTTTCTTTTTCTTAAAAAAATAAAATAAAATTCCAACAGTTTATCTTTTCTCTCTTCTCTCTCTTCGACCAAAAACAAACTCAACTGCCATTGTCTTCCTTTGCTCGAGTTTTTACTCAGCAAACTAAATCATCACTCCTGTGATATATACTTACATATATATACATACAGGAGTGCTGCCAAAATTTTTTCAAATTTTTTTTTTCGAATCAATTTTTTTCCCCTTCAAATTCAGTTTGTGTTTGTTGATTTTGAGTATTTTTAATTTTAATTTCAATTTCTGTTTTGTGTCTTTTGGCTTTTCAAATTTGTGTTTGTGAGTTAGGAATTTTAACGAGATACATTCCTGTCTAAATTTTTCGATTATAATTAATTTAATTCGAATTATTAAATTAATTTAATTAATTCGAATTTTCTTAATATTATTCTTAAAATTCTGAAAGTGTGTGTCTTATTATTATTTTAAATGGCTCTCAATTTCTAAATTATCGCGCATAATCAGGTTGGTTATTTTAATCCAGAAAAATGTGATGTGGAAAAATTTAAGCCTTGGATTAGATTTTTAAATGACCATTCGATTGTTAGCTCTGCTATTAAATCAAATGTGATTTTAAATGTCGATCTGCTTAGACTGATATGCACAACCTCTACTGTGGCCGATGATTCAAAATCTTTTTCATTCACCGTGGCAAACACACAGTATGTGGTTGATGAAACAGTAGTCAATCAAGCGTTAAATTTTCCATTGGACAATTTCTGTAATTTACCCTCTGAAAATGATATCACAAACTTTTTCCCTGCTATTCACTATCAGGGGGTGATCAATTTAACCAAACTTTCTAAATCCAATTTGGTGTCTGAATGGGACATTTTCTTCAATACACTTTCTAAAGTGTTTGCCAACTACACTAAATCCAACTTTCACAACATCACTTCCACTCTGCAGTATATTAGTCTTGCGGTTGTTTTCAATCAAAGGATCAATTTTGGCAAAATACTTTTTCCCATTCTCTTGAGACGTCTCACTTCTGCTTTACGTGATCATTCTATAAATCGTAGGGTATCATGTTATTATGCTCCTTTTCTCATGCTTATAGCAGATCATCTTCTCACACTTGAGCACAAAGCCCTTTTTGCTAACTCTACAGTAACTGAACCCCCTCTTGTAAGCAAAAAGATTTACACCCGCCAAGACACAACCTTCAAATTCATGCAAGTTCCCGTACTTGTATCTGCTTTCATGGCCACTTATATTCCCTTACCTATTTTCAATCTTCCCGGTCATGAACAGCAACCTCAACCTCCAGTGGTTCAAGCCACCCAGGCTCCTCCAACATCAGATGCTCTTCCATTACAGGTAGTAATTCCTCACTCTCACTCCATTCCTACTTCTGTTGAAAGACCCCCAGTGGTCGATAGGACTGACCATGAAGTTGTAGAACCACAGCTTCAATCCCAGGTCATAGAGCCAAACACAGAGTCACAACCTATCTCAACCTCTCCCCCACTGTCTAAAATGTTACCCAGAAGATTAATAGGAAGTAGTGCATTGTTAAATGTGAGTGAACCCTCAGCTCTGCCTCCTCAAAAAAAAAAGAACTTATACGGATGCATCTGAAAGCCCATCCTTGTCCTCCCAACAGGACATGAACTTTGAAATGGCCAATGTACAGTTACTAGAAACATTCTCTCAACAGGATGAATCTATTGAAATTCGCCATAGGGCCATGACATCTTGTACTGAGTCAAGCACAATTCCATTACTCACAATGGAACCATACATACCCACAGATGATACTCAGGACACAGAGCAAGGAGTGCACATAGAGTCTGTTACAGTGCCTGCCATAGTTACGGCAGAAGAGCAGTCACATGCTTCTGAGGGAAAATCTGACTCTCAGTCACCCTTAATAGAGTCATTTTCTCCCCTCCCAGATCAAACACCTCTGGCTCCCTCACGGGATTCTCCACTCGCAGATTTATTTGGAGAAAGTGGAGGGCAACTCGGTCAATCTATCCCTGAAGCAATTCAGACATCTATTTCACATGAAATGATAGGTTTGACTGAGGATCGGGACTCGCGAATTCCCATTGCACCACCACTGACCTCTCTTGAAGAGGCTAGGGTGATTTTAACTGCAGGTACAGAAGAACAGCAACAGGAAGACTCCTCACGAGCAATTATATTGAGAGAAACACAAGCACGTGAGGTGAGTGAACCAAACACGAGTGAAATTCAGGTGAGAGCACACACAGACACAGATACTGAAAACCTGTTAGCTCAAATTGCTGCTCTAAAAGTAGAACTTGCAAAAAGCCAAGCTGAGGCTCAAGCATTCAAAGCATAAGTGGTTGAACGGTCTTCTTCTTCCACCTCTGTCAACAATCAGCTGGCACTCATAAGGAATGATATCTCAGATCTCAGGAACACTGTCACACCAAAGCTCAATTCCATTCAGGAAACTCCAACTTTATCAGCTGATGACATTTCTAACTTCTGCTCTCTACATACAAGGATGACTTCTCTTGAAGATTTGGTTGAAATGAATCATTCACTGGATTCCTCTAGATTTCTGAAGATAGAGACAGGTATTGAACATCTGAATGAAGGGATGAAGCACCTGTACTACATGATCAAAAATTCTCACTGTCCCAATGAAGAACAAATGACTTACTTTGAAGGGCCGTCTGGTGGAGGCTCAGGCTCGGGAGGTGATGGAGGTCATGGAGGATCTAAGGGAAATTCCGTAGAGGATCCCTCAACTAAGGGGGAGAAGAAAGAGAGTAGTGGAAAGGGGAAAGAAAAAGACACCTCTGCTGGAGACAAAGGAAAGGCTGATGATGTCTACTACAGTGGAGAACAGGATGACTTTGATATTTTTGACATTCCCACTGAACCAGTCTTGGAAGATAAAGATGGTTTATTTGAAGCTGAAGAGGAAAGTGATTTTGGAGAATGGGAAGAGGAAACTACAGTGGATCCTATCTTTGAGAAAGAGTTTCAGCAGCAGCAGTCAGAGATGAAAAGAAAAGAAGCTGAACTTAAAAAGGTCTCCCAGATCATTGACATGAGGAAAGACATACAAAGAACAGAAACTCTTCAAAAGCAACGTCTTCATGACATTAAGGCTCAAGAAAGGAGAAGAGATGTCAGACTGAAGATTGGTGAAAAATGGGATGAAGCTAGGAGAGTACTTGATATGCCTCAGCTGAGCACTAACAATGATAGGCAGTTCCTACATCTTCTTGACAAGCTGGAAATCTCAAATCCTAACAATGACATGTACATGAATGCTATCAAGACTGAAGTCTCAAGGATCACAGCTGCTTTTGATAGATCCCTAAATGAGATGAGCATTTTTGTATATTGTCAGAGTGAAGGATCTTTCAAGGTGTCACTTCATCTGTTTGAGAATCGTTCTTTGTCAGAGATTTGGGTTCTTCTCAACAAAGTAAAAAGAAGCTCAGAATTGAATGAAGTTCTTCGAGAAAGGCTTAAAGAGTTTAAGCAGGGCTAGTCCTCAAGTGGTCAACAATCCTCATCAGGTGAGATTCTTTAAGTCTGATTTTCTTCAAATCTGTCAGCTAGATGTACAATCTCTTAAAGACTACTCAGCTAAGCATCTGGTCTGGATGGAACATCATTTAAGAACTGTTGGATACTCATCCATGTTGAAGACTCAAGCTGCTGATTTGATTCAAGCTTATTGTGAAAAGAATATTAAAAGGTACAATCAGATCAAGAATAAGCTGAAGTCAGTTGGAGTTCAACCAGTCAGACCAGCAAGCTTCACTTCAGAAAAGGATCCTGTCTTTGACAAAGAGTTGCTTCAAGATTTAGAAGAAGGTGAAGTCAGAAGAGAAGACAACTGAAGTCAATTAGCTCAAAACTCAATGTAATATGATTAGAGCTTTATGAATCAAGATAGTCTAATGTAGTTATATGTTCAGGCTAGAGGAACATCTATCTTGTATTCACTTGTAAATTTCTTTTGGAATCTGGAAAATGTTAAATATAATCCAGAACTTTTCTGCTATTTACTTTGCATTACTGTTTATATCTTTTTCTTATTTGTTAGTTGAGTTATCCTCTAGGTATTTGTTGTTATTGTCTAACAAGCAAATAGGGGGAGATTGAAAGGCATATGTCATAGCCTATTTGTTTATTCGAGGATTTAACTCAACTCAAATAAGAATGTAATAAGTAAATAGTGGATCTATCGTCAGAGAGATCTCACAAAGTAACATCTGTCAAAGGGTTAAGAAACATTATTCATCTACAGACTTGAAGACTTAATTCACTGGAAGAAGCTCAAGAAATTGATCAAGCCTCAGTGATATAAATCAAGATTGTGGATTTAATCAAGTGACAGAGATCTCGTCAGGGTATCAATTAATTGCAAGGATTTAGTCTGAAGAAAATCAAGAGTATCAAGGTCAAGGCTTGAAGAAATGTCACGAAAGTTAGTCACTCATGAACCAGACAGTACATCGAGTGTCTACATTGAAGTGGTGGAATTGATTCATAATTGACAGTGATTTTCAGAAGATTTTCAGAAGAATGGTTGCTGTTCAAGAGTAGTATTAATTCTCTATTAATTAATTAAGTCATTTAATTTAATTAAGAGAATAAATTCAATCTGCAAAGATTAATTTATTGATTAATTGAATTAGTTGGTTAATTAATTCTGAATTAATATTATGCATTTTTCAGAAATGATTTTGGATTTATATTCAAAAAGAAAATCAGCAAATCAGATTTGAACTGTTGGATTGTCATACCGAAAGTCCTACCAAGTCTTTTTGGATAGTTCTACCAAGTCATTCTATTGTCCTACCGATAGTCTTTCCAAGTCAAGTAATTGTCCTACCGAAAGTTCTATCAGTTCAAATGATTGTTTTGCTAGTTCATTTTGGATTGTCTTGCCGAATGTCATGCTGATTCAATTCGAGTGATCTGTTTACTTAAACAAACAGAAGCAGATCATTCCAAAGCAATCAAACAGAGAACACAAGTCAAGAACACAGCAGAAAACAAAGGCACAACATTTCATTTTTCATCTGCTTTATTCAAGATCAAAATTCTAGATTGTAAAGTTAAATCCAATCCACTAGAATTATTTATCTTGTTCTTGTGTAACAATCTAGCGGATTAAAATCCCTAGAACTTAATCTCAAATCGCATTTAGCATTTGATCTTTTAATTGCAAAAATAGAAAAAGTTCATGTCGAATTTATTCTAGATTTGTAATAATTGATTTGAGATTAATCCCTTGTAACCGATACCGTAGTTGTAACACCTTTCAAGTTTAATAAAAGTTTTATTTAACTTGAATTTTGTTTCACCTTTTTATTCCGCATTTTATTCGATTAAACGGTATTATTTGCATTCAACCCCCCTTCTACAAACAAATTGGGACCTAACAGATTTGGAAGCCTAGACCATTGTCAAGTTGTAAAGAATCTCGTTAGCTTTGCGTGAGCAGTTGAATCGCCTAATTCTGACGAGTAGAACTCAAGTTATGGCCAAAACAAGATCCATCAGAATTTTTCCAGACAGGCTGCAGGCGCCCGCCTGCTGGTGGAGGCGGCCGCGTGCTGATGCGCGGTTGACTTTGTTGATTTCACTGAAAAAGCCTTTTTTGAGTGGAATTTGACGATTTTAAGGGTCCAGGTCCAATATGGGCGTATATATACTTAAAAAAGGGGTTTTCATTATCCGGGAGTATTGGAATACCAAGGAGAAGACCTAGAAGCACAAAACAACTCTGAAAAAGAAGATCTTGTTTTCAACTTGTGATTCTTTGAATTAGTTGTAACTTTGGATGCTCGTTTTCGTTCTTATTGAACCTAGATCTTGTTTATTCGTACTTTAATTATTATTCAGTTTATTAAGACCTTGTTTATACCATGCTTTCATTGGAACCCATGGTGACGATGAGTTCGATTATGAACTAATCGTTATCATATGATTCTAGCGAATTTAATTATGGATTTCAATAATTATTTTGTTTCGATATCTTGGTGTGTGGTAATTGATTGATATCCTAGTATTGGCCGTGCTTATTCATCTTATGTGTGTAGCTAACATATAAGATATCGTGTTAATCTCTATTGAAGCGACAGTGAATATAGAGGTTTAGAACTTGCCATGCTAGCATAGGTTCATGTATTTGTTATGCATGATTCGTAGGTAATTTTAACCATCTTACTTGTCCTATGTAATCATGATAGATAACTTGCGCATTAAACCGTTATGTTTTCAATTCTTATAGATATATAAGGACTAAGCATAATTGGTGTCTATTCAACTTCTATCTCTTTTGTGGATGCTTGGTAGTAGGGTATTCGTACAACGAAAGTTGGCGTTTACTAGTTTCGTGTTATCTGATTAGTGTCATCACCATCACATGCTAAGGTTAATAACGAAAAGGCTATTGAATGAAGTAGTAATTAAGTTAGAATCCCATGTTTGTCATATATAGTAATTCAACCTCAATTCTCTTAGTTAATATTATTTAGTATAATCTCTTAGTTTAATCAAAACCCAATTTGTTATTTGTCTTAGCATTGAGCGATAATCATACATTATTGCATAGGTGCATAAATTGAACTTAACCTAAACCAGTCTCTGTGGGAACGAATCTGATTTATATCTTATACTACTTACGAACGCGTATACTTGCGTGAATATTAGCGCGTGTTTTCTCCCTAACAAGCATCTACTTTGGTTGTCAGATCCTTACACAAAGCTCATGAAGCAACAATTACTCAAATCAATCAGATTAAAGAATCATTGATTGCTTCAAAGTTGTTTACTCATCAGGAAATGCAGAAACAAATTTTACCAATAGTTACCAGACAAACTGCAATTGAAGCCAGTCAAACTAGATTGGAAGCTAATCAAGCTCAAATGTCTGATCAACTTACTGATGCACATAATTCAATGGAGCTGGTTCTTTCTCTACTACTTGGTGATGATGACAAAAAGGGGGAGAAAATTGTTAAATCTAAATGCAAACAGCTACATTGACAAGTATTAATGATAAAAATTCTGATAGAGGTAATAAAGAGGAAAAGAAGGAGATTAAAAGAAGAAGCAAGAAGAATTGAAAGAATTAATAAAAGAGTTGAAGAATTGACTGTGACTACTCAAATGCAAAAATCTTCACAAGTCACAACTATTGCTGATGAAGACCAAGGTATTCTGGAGAAAGAAGCTGGTGCTGAAGCAGATCAATATCTTCAAACTTTGAAAGTTCAAAGATTTCAAAGTCAAAAGCCAAAGCTGAAGACAGTATCCAAGAAATCCGTTATTCCCAAACAATCTAAACAAGAATTACACAAGGGGGGTTGAATGTAATTATGGATTCTTTTTTATTTTAAGAACAGTTCTTCTACAAATAAATAACTGTGTTTAATTTGCAATGGTGCGGAACGAGAATATAATAGAAATCAAATCACAAAGCAATTAAATACAAGTATTTAATAAACTTTCTAGTGGATTGAACTTTTCCACCAGAGATATATATTAAGTAGAGAACTCTGTGATATAAATAGTACGCAGTTGCTTATAAGTTGAACAACAAGAACTACAGAGAAATTCTTTACAGATTGTGATTTTTCTATTTCTATGGTTTTTGCTTACTTACTTAGTTGTTGTTCAACTTGCTACACTTACTTTATATATCACCAAGTTACATGATAAAAAGACAAGATAATAAGACAAAATGGTTCTAGTCTAATACTCTGTCCACCATCTTTGAATATCTTCAGTTTAGCATGGAAATGGAAATGCTTATTTGTTCTCTAAAACCTTTAAACAGGCTGCCACATTCCATTTGCATACAACCAATGCATGTGACTGTCAAGTCACTATCAATTGCTCTTTTGAATTTGAACATCCGTTGGAGCTTAGATTGATCATCCGTTGGAACTTTGTCTGATCATCCATTGAAACTCAGGTTGATCATCCGTCGAGACTTATGTTGATCATCCGTTGAAGCTTTGTAAATCATCCATTGAGTCTATCTTCTTGATAGTTAACTCTAATTCATTTACACAAGATTACAAGGCATCTAATATTTACAATTAACCATCATATCTTGCATATCAATCTAGTAGTTAACATAACTTGGAAAATTTACAACATCTAGTTCTCTAAGCTATCCAAGTACGCAAAAATGTGCTACTAGTCTTATTGTTACATAAGCTACTCTTTCAACAGATATTGAAAATGATCATCCGTTGAAAGCTACAAAATCACTTAACTAAAATCTACTAAGTGTTTTGTTCAAGTTATCATCAAGTACACAACATATTCCTAACAATCTCCCCCAATTTATGTCTACTAGAATTATAGCCATAGATTAAGAGAAATTTGATGATAACAAAACACACTGTGAATACATAATGAAATACAGTAGATTATAATTACAAGTGCTACAGTTTATTGAAAATTCTCATAAGAAAGATTTGTAGAGTGTCTTATAGATCATTTTCAAGGTGCTCCTCTAGACTGAGCAAATTAAAATCATTTCCTTGATTGCCTTGGCTTCTTTCCCAGCTTCACATGATTCTCTTCAATCTGGTTTTGGTGTTATTTGTAAAATTCTGATTCTTCATTATTTGTTAGATCCAGCTTTTCTTGTATTTCTTTTAGAGTTTCATTGCTTGCAATCTTTAGCCGATCTTCAATCTGAAGAATCTTCTAATGTTCTTTTCATCATTGAACTCCATGATCCAGTTTGGCCTCAAATGCACTCTATCTCCAGTGAAGGGAATAGTCAATACTCTTGGGATGCATTTGGTCCTCTCCAGCTATTTTTTATCTCCTCAATCTTGTTTAGTACCATTTTCTTGGCTACTATGTTGAATCCAAAGTTTTTCTTGATTGAGGAGAAGATAGTCACTAGAGTTGAATAACCTTCATTAGGAATTCTGTGAAGGGGCCATGTAATTTCTTTACCACCCTTGTACCTGAAGACTAGTCTCTCTGAAAGGTGCTTGTAGGCATCAATAGACCTGACTTCTTCAAGCTCATCCAGATAGAGATTTATGTCTGAAAATTCTTTGATATCATATATGAAGAGTTTATCTCGTTTGTTGACAGTAGGTTTGGGTTTGGCCACTTTCTTGGATTTGAGCTTGGTAGGCTTGACTGTTTTGACCACTCTTTATTTTGTCTTCCTTTTTTAACAAAGATGGGGAGGTTTAGATCAGGAAGAGGTAAGTTGTCCCAATCTATATGTTCATCCTAAGGAATAACAGGATCACCATAAAAGGTGATGTTAGGATCAATCTTGAATTCAGCTTCCTTCACAGTAGGTATGGATGATTGGCTTGTGGTTGTATAATTGACTGGCATGTAGTCTTCCTTATCTTCATCAAAATCAATCTTACTCTTTGCATGGATCTTGTATCTAAATTTTCTTTTTATCTGCTTTGGTTCTTCTTTCTTTCATTCATCCAGATTCTCAGTTGGCAAAATAGTTTCAGTGATTGCAGGCTTCTTAGCTTGGTTCTTGGATTCTAAAGCAGCTTGCTTTTGTTGTTGTTTGAGCCTCACCTTTTCCTCTTTCTTAGCCTCTGCAAATTGTGGATGTCCAGCCACTACATAGATCAGTTTACCATTTTCGTAGATTTTAACAATCCTTTTCTTTAGCACTGAGTATCTAGGGTCTTTCAAGAAAGTTATAGACCTTCCAAGCAGCTTCTTTTCATCTGGCCTAGGGGTTTCATATGATAGGTCCTGTGAATTTTTGTTTGAGGTTTTTGGATAATTTCTTTTTGGCTTAAAAATCACATTGGTCTTTGGAGACTTGATTGTTGATGGTTGAACCCTTTCTAAGTTCCCTAGGCTCATTTCATTGATTAAAATTTGTCTCAACTGAGAGAAGTGAGAAAAGACCTTGTCTTTTTTCTCAATTGGACCAAATTTCTTTTTGAATTTTTTCATCAATCTTCTTCCACTTGTCATCCAGTTCTTTCTCAACTGCTGCAATATCAAGCTGTTTAGATTTCTCATTTGATTCCAACTTAGCAACTGCTATCTTGATTAGATCAATGATGCCCAAGACTGGTGGCTTTAGAAAAGTAATTGCTGGACCAATTACTTTGCTTACTTGAATTTTGGGCACTTGCCCCCCCTCACTTGTTGACTCCCCTTGACTAGATGGAATAATATCTTTCTCCCCCTTTTTGTTAGCATCAAGTTGAGTGGAGGTTGAGGTCTGTGCAACCACCAATTTTTGAAGTAGCTGAGTTTTCTGGGCTTGATGTAGATGGATTGCAGTTATTGAAGCTTCTAAATTTTTAAGTCTTTTGTCCAAGGAGTCTACTTTGGTGTCTAGATGATAGTTTTTCCTCTATTTCCTGTTGATGTCTAGCATGATTGTGTCAGGAAACTTGGCCTCCAATCTTTCAACAACATCCTTTTTGATCTGACCAATTTCAGTTTTCAGTACAGTTACCTCTAGATTGTGTTGGAGAGATTGGATTTGGTGGAGTTGAAGAGAGTCTAGATGTGCTTGAAGAAGTCTCTTGGTGTTGGCATTTGTAGTGGCTTGAAGAGATGTATGAGTTTGTTGAATTATGTGAAAGAGAGTATATTTGAAATGATGTTCATCACACTCTTTGGAAAATACCCAAGATGGAATGTTGATCTTGAGTTGGGGCCTTCTTCTCCCCCTATGTACATGAATTCTCCTTCATCATCCTCTTAATCCTCAAAAATATCCTCATAACCACCAGTTCCATAGTCAATATCATTACCAGCTGTGGGCGACATGGCTGAGATCGCATCATTAGACCTTTGCATAGAGGCAGTAGTGGGCACCAAGTTGAGTAGCTTCTCAGCCTCCTCATTTCCCTGTCCAAACAAAAGTTGATTTGCTTTAACATGATGAGTAAATGTCTCAACATCCAAAGAGATTAAATCTATAACAGCTTGATATTCTTGCTGAAACATTTTCTCTTTTTCTGCATCACTGACATTCATTGACTCACTAGCAATGGTTTCCATCGTTATCTCTCCTGTACCTGCCTTTCTCTCATGTTCTCTCTATTTTTGCATCAAGGGCTCCCCTTGACTTCCCACCCTCACACCCTTACCCTCACCTACTAAGGTGGGACTCCACTCACTCACTTTTGCCAAGTTGGAAGAAATAACTTGCAGTTTGTCACTCTTTTCCTCTCCTTTTTCCTGAGAGCAACTCAGCCTCTCACTCAATTCACTCCCGTCCCTCAATCCTAAGAGTGATTGTACAACTACTAGATCATCTGCACTTGTAATATTTGTTGAAGTTTGAAGTGGTGCAGTGATATTCAACGGATGAGGAACATCCATCGAAATAGTAGTTGAGAGTTTCAACGGATGACTGCTGTTAAGCACATCCGTCGAGATACAATCACTTGTCAACGGATGAACAATATACGTTGAAATAGTGGAAATGAAAGAGTGTAGAGTAAAGACTACTGTAGAATATGTGGGGATTGATTTGAGATATTGCATAGATGTCTACAGAAAGAAATGGTAAGTGAGCCAACAAATCATCTAAAAGATGATGCTCACTTGCTTGGATTTTTGGCTCCTCCATGAGAGTTAAAGATGGAGAATCAGGATGTGATGTATGAATCATATCTACATCCAGCGAATATATGGGTGAGTTTGGTGTGTTCGGTGCTTCTATAGTAAAAGATTTTGGCTGTGACTCCATATTTATTGGAGCCACATCGAACTGACTTTGAGAAGGTGCATGTACTGAGTCTTTGACTGCAGTAGGCACTGTGTGTGCACCCTGTGTATCCCTAATATGTTTAGATTTCTTCTTTCTACCATATGTTTGGGGTGAGCTTGTGTCCCTTACCCTTTTGGCATGTGCTCTTGGTTGTGAGCTTTGTTCAATAGTTACATCCTTTTGGGAGGATGCAACTAGCAATGGGCTAATTTCCTTATTAAGCACTGCAGTTTTTGGGAAACTACAGTATGGCTAGGCTGGGATTCACTCACCTCTCCAACCTTATTCTTAGGGTTTCTTTGATATTCACCCTGTCCCTCACCATTCTCACTTCCCTTCACACTACCCTCTTGTTTTTTAGTAGATTTTACAACTAGCTTCTGTTGAGAGAAACTAGAGGGGGCTTTCTTTGATTTGGATTTAGAAACTTTTGGTTTTTTGGATTGGGTAGGCATCTGTTTGGTCATTGTCACAGATGCCATTACCACAGTTGTTTGCAAAGAAATAGGTTGAGAAGTAGTGGAGACAGAAGTGTTTACCTCACTTACCTGAGGCTGTTCCATGATGGGCATGTATACAAGTGGAACATCCTTGTGATGATTTGACATGTTAAGATCATCAATAACTCTTCTCTCTTGGACCCAACAAGCTAACTTGTTTGTTGGGTTCTCAATTGAGAGATTCTCAGAAACAAAATTAGCTAGCATCATGAGAAATCTAGCATAATAGATATTCTTACACCTCTTTTTAATATCCCCTAATTTACTCCCAATCTCATACATGACAGATGTGCTGAAATTGAAATACTTATCACTAAGAAACGTGTACAGCATGTGAACTAGTGAGTAAGATATAACATCAAAATTACTGACTTTTCCAGAAAACACTTTGATAAAAGAATCACACAAGAAACTCCATTATTTTCTAAGGCATAATCTTTTAACCTCACCTAACTTGGTGGCAGTTAGAGCATAACCCATAGAGATTAGCATGTTACTCATATCAGTGTCTGTGTATGGAGCAAGTGTGTTATTTTTAGGCAATTTAAAACATTTTTTTATTGCATCACAGTTAACACAGTGTTCATTACCTTTGAGAGTGAAGGTAATAGTCTTGTCCTTTAAATTGAACACAGCTGTAGTCCAAATTTCCTCAACAACTTCACAATAAATGGTTGGGGACTCAAGCATGGCATAGCTTAGTTTGTAGGTCAGTATGAAGTCCATCATCTTGTGATAGTCTTCAGATGCCGGAATTTGCTTCTTCACAAAAGCCACAAAGTTATTCTTTTCATAGACGAACCCAGTTGAGGACATAATCTTGACTAGGGGTGCCATTGCTGTGATTGAGATTAGTTGCAGAAAGAGAGTTTTTGCTTTTGGGAAGAAGAAGTTAGAGAAATTGCTTTGAGAAAGATAAAAACAAAGAATAGAAATGTAATTAGCTTTTATACTTTCTTAGAAATAAACTGTCAAAAAGTAAAAAGAAAAATAAAGTGACCAATCAAATTAACCCAAAATAGCTGTTTTAAAATTATAGAAAACTGTCAAAATTCTAAGATTATCCGTTGAAATATACACACAGGATGTAAGTAAATTCGACGGATAATTCTCAAAATCAACGGCTAAGATTGAGTGCAATTCAACGGATAATGATAAAAATACCCAGAGTAATAACTGATATTTCGACGGATGATATAATTCAACGAATGTTCATTTTCAATGGATAATGAGCATCCGTCGAGATGTAAATTCTGACTTAGCCAAAATTTACATTATTGACAAGAAATATCAACTATTATTTTGGCTGCAATACAAACTGCTTAAACATCAAAATAGATTAAGAGTAATTAAACATACCTAACTCACTTATCAACCTAGTGAAGGTGGATTCATCAAGTGGTTTTGTAAAGATGTCTACAAGTTGTTTTTCACTTGGAACAAAATGAAGCTCCACAGTACCATTCATGACATGCTCTCTAATGAAGTGGTACTTGATGTCAATGTGCTTTGTCCTTGAATGTTGTACTAGATTCTCAGTGATGGCAATAGCACTAGTGTTATCACAGAAATTAGGAATCTTATTCACTTGTAGACCATAGTCCAACAATTGATTTTTCATCCATAAGATCTATGCACAACAACTACCAACAATAATATATTCAGCTTCAGCTGTAGAAGTAGAAACTGAATTTGGCTTTTTACTGAACCTGGATACTAGCTTGTTTCCTAGAAATTGACATATTCATGTAGTACTTTTTCTATCAATTTTACAACCCGCATAATCTGCATCTGAATAACCAGTTAGATCAAAGCCAGAATCTCTAGGGTACCAAATGCCAAGTTTTGGTGTTCCCTTGAGATATCTGAAAATTCTCTTAATTGATATTAAATGAGATTCTCTAGGATCAGCCTGAAATCTAGCACAAAGACAAGTAGCAAACATTATATCTGGCCTATTAGCTGTTAAATATAAAAGTGAGCCAACCATGCCTCTATAGCTTGAAATATCCACAAACTTTTCAGTTGTGTTTAATTCAAGTTTAGTTGCAGTGGCCATGGGAGTTTTTGCAGATGTGCAATCCATTAGATCAAACTTCTTCAAAAGATAATAAATGTATTTGGTTTGACTAATGAATATTCCATCACTAACTTCCTTAACTTGTAAACCAAGAAAGTAAGTTAGTTCTCCCATCATGCTCATTTCATATTTACTTTGCATCAATTTGGCAAACTTTTTGCAAAGTTTCTCATCTGTTGAGCCAAATATAATATCATCTACATAAATTTGAACAAGTATACTAGAGCCATTAATATTTCTAAAGAAAAGGTTTTTTTCAACAGTGCCTCTAGTGAAGTGATTTTTTAAAAGAAACTTTGACAAAGTATCATACCAGGCTCTAGGTGCTTGCTTCAATCCATAAAGTGCTTTCAAAAGATACTAGACATATTATGAAAAATATGGGTCTTCAAAACCAGGAAGTTGACTGACATAGACTTCCTCTTCCAAATCTTCATTTAGAAAGGCACTTTTGACATCCATTTGATAGACCTTGAAATCGAAATGGGCTGGATAGGCTAGAATAATTCTGATGGCTTCAAGTCTTGCAACAGGAGCAAAAGTTTCATCAAAATCTATCCCTTCTTGTTGATAGTAGCCCTTAGCAACCAATCTAGCTTTGTTCCTGACCACTATGCCATTTTCATCCATCTTGTTTATGAATACGCATTTGGTGTTTTATAGGATTCTTTCCTTTAGGCTTGGGTACCAGCTTCCATACTTTATTCTTTTCGAATTGGTTTAGCTCGACTTGCATAGCTAAAACCCAATCAGGATCTAACAGAGCTTCTTCTACCTTTTTAGGCTCTTCCTGAGATAGAAAGCTGCTATATAGACATTCATCTTGAGTTGTTTTCCTTGTTTGCACTCTTGAAGATGCATCACCAATGATCAATTCATATGGGTGATCTCTAGTCCATTTTCTCTGTTGGGGTAGATTAGCTCTAGATGAAGAGGCCTCATTGTTGTCTTGATGAGTGATAGAGTTTTGATTAGAAGAAACCCCCCCTGCGTTTGTGGATCTTTGACTTGTAGTTGGGGTTCTATCTACTTGTGATCTGTATTGGCCCTCAATATCTATTGAAGGTTCAACGGATGTTGAATTCTTCCTTTCGACGGATGATGCAGATTGTCTTCCAACGGATGATGCACTTGGTCTTTCAATGGTTGTTGAATTATGTGCTTCATTAGTTGTAGATTTTTCTGCATTTTCCCTGGACATTGGTTCTTGATCACTTTCATAATCACTGTCTTCACCAACCATTTCAACATTGTTAAATTTGAGGCTTTCATAGAAATCTCCATCTTTCAGGCCTTCAATCTTTTTGTCATCAAATATAACATGTACATATTCCATAACAATGTTGGATCTTAGATTGTAGACTCTATATGCTTTTCCAACAGCATATCCAACAAAAATGCCTTCATCTGCTTTGGCATCAAACTTCCCATGCTGATCAGTTTGATTCCTTAAGGTATAGCATTTACAGCCAAAGACATGAAGAAAGTTTAATGTTGGTTTCCTGTTCTTGAACAATTGGTAGGGAGTCATGCATTTTTCTTGATTAATTTAAGAGATATTCTAAGTGTAGCATGCAGTATTTGCATCTTCAGCCCAAAAATATGTTGGTAACTTTGATTCTTCTAGCATAGTCCTTGCAGCTTCAATACGAGATCTATTTTTCCTTTCCACCACACCATTTTGTTGTGGGATTCTTGCTGCTTAGAATTCATGCATGATCCCATTCTCTTCACAAAATGATCTCATCATAGAATTCTTGAACTCAGTTCCATTGTCACTCCTGATTCTTCTTACTTCGAAGTCAGGATGATTGTTGACTAGTCTTATGTGATTTATGATGATTTTGCTAGCTTCATCTTTGGACTTCAAAAAATATGTCCAAGAAACTTTGAAAAATCATTGATAATTACTAGAAAGTACCTTTTCTTTGAGATTGACAATATGTTTACTGGGCCAAATAAATCCACGTGCAGTAATTGTAGAGGTTCTCCAATTGTTGAATCAAGCTTCTTTCTGAATCATACTTTGATTTTCTTTCCCTTTTGACATGCATCACACAGTCCATCCTTTGAGAATTCCACTTGAGGAATACCTTTCACCAAGTCTTTTCTGACTAGCTCATTCATAGTCTTGAAACTGAGGTGGGACAGCTTTTTGTTCCATAGCCAACTTTCATCTTGACTTGCCTTGCTGAATAGACAAGTGACAGATTCTATATTTGATAAGTTGAAATCAGCTAAGTACACATTTCCTTTTCTCACTCCGGTGAGAACCACTTTGTTGCTTCTCTTGTTGGTCACAACACAGGCTTCAGAATTGAATGTTACTGAGTTGCCCTTGTCACAAAGCTGGTTGATACTCAACAAATTGTGCTTGAGTCCATCCACTAGGGCAACCTCTTCAATGATGACATTATCTTTTGAAATCAAGCCATATCCCACTGTATAACCTTTTCTGTCATCTCCAAATGTGATACTTGGGCCAGCTCTTTCCTTGAACTCAGTGAGCAGGGTAGAATCTCCAGTCATGTGCCTTGAGCACCCACTATCAAAATATCAAAGATTCTTTATGTTTCCCTGCACACAACAAAATCAAATCAAGTTGATTTTGGTACCCAAGTCTCCTTGGGTCCTGTTTTATTAGCCTTTTTCTTAGGTTTCTTGGGTTTATCTTCATTTAACTTAGGTACTTGAAGTTCATCCTTAGTTAATTGATTAGAACCCTTAAAACCATTCATCATTGCAGAATTATCATGCACAGCTTGATTAACATGGAAAGGCATATTTTGTGCAAATATGTTATTCCAGTAAGGCATGCTAAATGGCATTTGTGGCATGCTAAATGCAGCATAATATGGGTTTTGTGCAAATGGCATGTTAGCATACTGTGCATTCAAATTGTGTGCAGGCATAACATTTACAGGCATTGTAGGCATGCTGGGAAATGAAGATGGTGCAGATATAGGAGCAGGCATAGCAAGTTTGTAATTAACAGACAGGTGATTAACACTACCACACTTAACACATATTTTTTTTGGTGCATATTTATCAGGTGTGTAGTTGTTATGTTTGTTAATTCCTACTTTCCTATTTCTATTGTTTTTTCCTTTTTGACTCTGCTTTTACTTCAATTTTCTCCAACCTCTCATTCAATTGCTTGATAGATAGATGACCTACATTAACTCTTTTGTTCTGTTTCACTTGACTTGTTTCTCCCGGAACAAAGTTCTTAGAAACTGATCCATATTTTTCATTTGATTTGGCTAGCTTAGCTTTGCTAACTGGTACTTGCACTCAACAGACGTGGATCATTGTCTTTCGACGGATAATCCTTTTGATTATTCGACGGATAATTTTCATCATCCGTCGAATCCACATCCGTTGAAAGTCCTTCAACCAGATTGAAATCAAGCTTCTCCTTATTCTTTTTCCAGGCTCCATCACAAAAAGATTTTATACCTTGAACTTTAGTAATTTGAGCATGGACATCTCTAGATTATTTCCATGCCTTAATTACTTCATGTTCTCGTTCAAGTTGCTTTCTTAAAATCTCCTCTTTATTCAAGGATTCATTTAGTTCATCCTTAGCAATCTTGCATTCTATTTTCAATTTTTCAAACTCAACAAATTGAGTTACTAACACATTGTTTCTTTCATTGAAAACACATTGTTCTCTTTAATTTCATAGTTTTCTTTGGTGAGAGATTTGAGTGTAACACGCAGGTGATATTATTCAGTAGACATGTCATTTATGGCATCATTACACTCAGCTTTAGATAAATGAGCTAGGTTGGTAGTGATTACCTGATTGCTTGATGAACTTGTTTCTGTTTCATCTGATTTGGCCATAAGTGCTAGATTGACATAGCTTGTATCTTCATCCCCTTCCAATCCATCTGCAGCCCAATCATTTTCTTGTGTAATGAAAGCCCTTTCCTTTTGCTTGAGCAACTCAAAGTATTTCTGCTTATAATCAACAGGCTCAAACTTCTTTTTACCAGAATCAGGCTTTCTACACTCACTAGCAAAATGACCTGCCAAGCCACACTTGAAACACTTGAATTTAGACTTATCAACCATGTTTCTGTTTGACTTAGCTGCTCCAAAATTATTCTTGAATTTGAGTTTGGCAAATCTCCTGGATAGAAAAGCAAGATGCTCATCTATGTCATCCATGTCATCTTGACTAAGATGATCTTCATGTTCAGCTACTAGCCCTTTACCATTGCCTTCACAAACTCTAGGGTTTGTTGCAGAATCAACAACTTCAACCTTTATCTCCTTCTCCTTTTCTTGCTCAGCAACTAATGTAATGGACCATCCCTTCTTTCTTCCTTTCTCCATCTTCTCATCTTGCTCTATTTCAAGCTCATAGGTTTTTAGGATACCATACAGTCTATCCAAGGTGAACTCCTTGTAATCTTGAGAATTTCTCAATGAGAATGTCATAGGCTTCCATTCCTTTGGTAGAGACCTAAGGAATTTGAGGTTTGAGTCTTTTGTTTGATAGACCCTTCCATGCAGTTTTAGAGCATTCAGTTTTTTGGAATCTACTGAAAATGTCAGTGAGTGACTCACCTTCTTCACTATGGAAATGCTCATATTGCTGAATCAAGAGTTGCATTTTATTCTCCCTTACTTGCTCAGTTCCATCACATGTAACTTGAATTGTATCCCATACATCCTAAGCAGTTTTGCAGTTTATGATGTTGTCAAACATGTCACTGTCAACACCATTAAACAGAATGTTCATGACCTTTTTATCCTTTTGAACTTGTTTTTTATCTGGATCAGACCATTCTGCTTGTGGCTTTGGAAATGATGCTTCATTTCCTGTAGCAGCTCTCATAGGGACATGTGGACCTTTCTCAATGCAGTCCACATATGCTTCATCTTGAGATTGGAGATGCAGGTACATCTTCACCTTCCAATGGTGATAGTTGTCTTTGTCCAGAAATGGAATCTTCACTCCAACATCTTTTATATTCATCTTGTTAGTTGTTGTGATCTTTAAAATCTTTGTTCTTCAAGAGCTTGCTCTGATACCAATTGTTATTCCCAAACAATCTAAACAAGAATTACAGAAGGGGGTTGAATGTAATTCTGGATTCTTTTTTATGTTAAGAACAGTTCTTCTACAAATAAATAACTGTGTTTGATTTGCAATGGTGCGGAATGAGAATATAATAGAAATCAAATCAAAAAGTAATTAAATACAAGTATTTAATAAATTTCTGGTGGATTGAACTTTTCCACAAGAGATATATATATTAAGTAGAGAACTATGTGATACAAATAGTACACAACTGCTTATAAGTTGAGCAACAAGAACTATAGAGAAATTCTTTACAGATTGTGCTTTTTCTATTTCTCTGGTTTTTGCTTACTTAGTTGTTGTTCAACTTGCTACACTTGGTTTATATATCACCAAGTTACATGATAAAAAGACAAGATAATAAGACAAAATGGTTCTAGTCTAATATCATGCTTCTTCACTTCTCTTTCCAGCATCTTTGAATATCTTCAGTTTAGCATGGAAATGGAAATGCTTCTTTGTTCCCTAAAACCTTCAAACAGGCTGCCACATTCCATTTGCATACAACCAACGCATGTGACTGTCAAGTCACTATCAACTGCTCTTTTGAATTTGAATATCCGTTGGAGCTTAGATTGATCATCCATTGGAACTTTATCTGATCATCCGTTGAAACTCAGGTTGATCATCCGTCGAGACTTATGTTGATCATCCGTTGAAGCTTTGTATATCATCTGTTGAGTCTGTCTTCTTGATAGTTAACTCTACTTCATTTACATAAGATTATAAGGCATCTAATATTTATAATTAACCATCCTATCTTGCATATCAATCTAATAGTTAACATAACTTGGACAATCTACAACATCTAGTTCACTAAGCTATCCAAGTACGCAGAAATGTGCTACTAGTCTTATTGTTACATAAGCTACTCTTTTAACGGATATTGAAAATGATCATCCGTTGAAAGCTACAAAATCACTTAACTAAAATTTACTAAGTGTTTTGTTCAAGTAATCATCAATTACACAACATATTCCTAACAAAATCTAAATCTTCATCCAAGCTGGTTTAAGAAGGAAGATTTCTGGAAGTATTCTGAGCTGAGGAAGTAAAGTTAATCTCTGACATTGCTCAAGTTAAAGAAGCAGTTCAGGATGAAGAGTTAAAGTTTGATATTCACTGAAACAACATTGAATATGCATACTTGGTTCCTGCATTTAGATAGTTTTGACATCATCAATTGGAACTTGTCCATAATTTCATAATGAATAAGTACGGGGAGATTGTTAGGAGCAATTGATGATATCAAACAGAAACTATCAGAAGCATCAACAGATAATGATTAAAAGCATCAACGGATGATGATCACAAGCATTAACGGATGATGATGACATCGACAAATGTTGATATTCGACGGATAATGGTATCAACGGATGATGAAATCAGTATTTGTCACATCAGTTGATCTTTGAAGAGGAAAAGGAAACAGGAATATCAAGTCAGTGGAGGACTTTATCTTAGAAGCAATAGTATAGGTTTTCTTGTTGTTAATAGAATAGGATTCCTTATATATTGGTAGTTGTGCTCTATACAAGCATAATTTAGGTCATGCTATAAGCAATCGCGACATTGTTATATCTTTCGCATAACCTAGCAGTTCTCAAGGATATTTGTTCATCCTTTCGAGAAATACTTGTGTAATAAGTTTTTATAAGATTGATATAAAAACTGTTGATTATGTTAAAGATTTGTCTAGTTGATCGTATTAACTGTATTCACCCCCCTCTATGGTTGATTAAGGGCCTAACAGGGTAGGGGTGACTGGTGAGGGTGAGGGCCTGATGGGGTTTAAAGATATTTTTTTAAGTAGCCGGTTAGGTGAGTCATGCGTACAAGTGAATGGGTAATACTAGCTATTACTCTATGGTCTTGGACTATAGATGTCTACACAATATGGGAGACTGGATGATTTGGCCATTTGAATAAAGCTCATGGGCCATAATTATCCTAGCTAAAACCTGTATATAGGCACTCAATGATAATAATATGTCATATGTGCTCTAATAATATTATTTATACTATCTATATAAAATTAAAAATTAAATATTTATCCAATTTTTACTCCAATTAATCCTCCCGATTAATCCCCGAATTACCGATTAATCCCTAATTGGTACCTCTACCGACTAGTACCGATTTCCGATTTCTACAACCATACCTGGAAGTTATATAAAAACTCAATCACTGCTTTAATTATTTATTGACAAGTGAGTTTGTTAGAGGTCCATACTATTCAAACCCACCTAGCGAATGGGCTGAAGGAATTCGACTACTTGTTGGGGCGAGGTAACTTCAACCCACTCATTAGTTATGTTCAGTCTACATTTGATACACCCATGAGCCAGGTTGTTGGGATGGCTGAAGAAGACAAAGTGACGTTGCCTTTACTCCCACAACTTCCACCTCCCTAATAGATCGAAAGTAACCAGATGATGAGGGCAATAGCGTTACACTGGTGAAGGTATTTTAAGTATCAACACATTCATTCTGATGACACACACTCACCTACTCTCAGAAATTCTCATGCTCATTCTTACTGACCTAAAATCAGTTAACTTATTCTCATACCAGAGATAAATCGGATGAACAATATCTCATATTTTTCTCTTTGCAGGCTGATATGAAGCAGTTTCCGATAATCGTTCTTGTAAAAATTAATTCCAAAATAGTTATGATATTATTGTAAATTTAAGGTGACAATGAGATATAATAATAATTTTAATCTAAATTAGATTAATTAAAATTTGATGCTCCTAGAGTTAATCACCATTTTCGTAATTGTATAGCTTGATTCAAAAGTATGCCGCTGAAATTCCCTGCGTACTTGGTTAACTTTTCTCAATTTCTAAATAGAGTGACATTAAAATATCGATCTTTATCCAAGGTTTAGGTTTACTTTTACCCTTAAACACCGCTTTGTCCCCTTTATAGTACACTTTTACGTGCAATTCATTTTTATGGCACATGCGTTCAAAAATTGACAACAATGGCACCGAATGCCACCTCTTCCGGGGTTCTGCCAGTGAAACCCAAAGGAAGTGCCATTCTGGGGTGTTTTGTTTTTTTTGTTTTGTTTTTCCTCCTTCTCCCCGTGTTTACCTTGGCTTGTACTAAATTTGTAAGGCTAAAAAATCATATGAAGGTCCTGTTTTTGAACTTTATTATTAATTTTTAAGAAATTTATTTTGGTTTAATTATTTTTTTTGACAAGTGATGTAAACCTATTTTTATTAGATATTTCTTATTTTAATTAAAAATTTGTTTATATATGATTTTCGTATCTCCGAAAAAGCACCATGGAGGTCGAATGTGTTTTTTTTTTACGAAGACCCATTTTCACGGAATTGTTAATTGTAGTTGTAAATATTTTTTTATAAAACTTTTATCCATGTAATAGTACTTTTGCAGTAATTTGATTACTTTTTATATAAAAAATAAATAAAATGGAAATCCTTGATTTTTGACTACAAAAAAAGTACTAGAATGGGAATGAAATTCATGAAAAAGTAATATAGAAGTAATACAAAATACTAATACTAACATAATTGAAAATAGCACACAACTAATACATAACGATAATGATAATAACATTACAGTACAGAAAGACACAACTAATATAGGTCTGGAATGATGAAAAACCGAGAAATATGGAAAAACTGAACACAAAAATGGAAGGGAGCGGTGCAAAAATAATCCAATACAGTTATAGATTACTAAATGAAGCCGACACAGAATTTATTTATCAAATTCTAGCATTGTTCACAGTCTCTTCCACTTCTCGCACCTTGGCCACAACCTCAGCTCAAATTGCAGCCAACTTCTCCTAGTAATAGGCCCATATATTCATCTTCATGTCATACTGTTTCGTGCAACTCTCCGTGTAGAGTTGATGAACAGGGTCCAAGGGGCACGTCCCGCCAAAAGCTCGTCAAGCCAAACAAAATAAGCACACGTTATAGTTGTACATCTCTCCCAAAGTCTATCGTCATTCTCGCTGGTCCACATATTACATATCTTATGCTCCACATCATAAAAGCACATCTTTGTTTCTCCATCACACTGTTTATTAAATGTATATGTAAGTATAATTATAAAGTGTGAGGAGACTATTATTAATAGAAAAAATTGAAGCACAAAAAAATGAGTATCATGTGATTGCACAAGAGTAGTCACGTGCAGAGTTGTTTAAACAACTGCAAATTTATAAAGGCCTGCCACAGAAATAAAGTCATTGCAGTTACTTGTGTCAATATTTCACCGCATGTCACTTTACTTCAAATATTGAAATAAAGTCAATGCATTTACTTGTATCAAAGTGACAAGTCATTTCGTATTTAACATACATGTATCATGAGATATTGAAAGCCTGAAAGTATACTTGTATCATGAATTTATATTCCAGAAGTCAACTGCAACATTATCCTTCACAACAAACCCTATTAGACCCATATCAGAAAATGAACCACTGAAACAATACAGGTGAGAGCAACAATGACAAGTCATTTCGTGTTTTATGATATACAAATAAAAAGACAACTCATTGATAATGGGTGTCAATATATTTCAATGTGACAAGTCATTTCATTTTTCACATGCTTATATCATGACACATTAAAAGACTGAAATTAGGACAAAAGTCACATGTAAATTTATTCCCTTAATATCTTCAATCTCCGATTACAGCCACATATTTGTCCTATAAATATATCCTTTCATCTAACCTTAAACCACAACTTTTCTCATATTGAAGTAAAATCTTATAAATGGATAAGGGGAAAAGAATTGCAACCTCTGCAACACTGTTCTCTAGTGCGCGTCCGAAGAAGCAAATTGAAGTTTCTAGGAAGAAATTGATTGCAGAAGAAAAGGCTAAAAAGCGAGCCATTTACAACGAGGAGCAGTATATGAGATGGATGCGAAGGATGAAGACAAGAAAAGAGAAAAAGGGTAAAGACTGGGTCTCAACTCATTATGAGTACTATAGATTCAGATTGGTGAACTTCAAATGTTATTACGTAATGTTAGAAGAAGAAGCAAAAATTTAGAAGTCTTTTAAGGATCGCTTCATTACTAAGGAGGAATATTTTTATTTGAATGACAGACTCCTTGAAAAGTACTATAAAATACAGGAGGAGATGATTGAACGAGAGGATGCTGAAATTGCATAATATGTTGTAGCTACGGAAGAAGATCAAGAATTGGGGGAAATCAAGGGATCCATAAAACACGAGGAAGGGGAGATTGCGGATGAAGAGTATGATGAGTATGTTGTTAACCTTGCGGATGACTGAAAAAATCACAGCTTGATTCAGTAACCTAAGTTTACTTGTAATGTGTTCCTTATTTAGTTATATGATGTTTCATTGGCAATGTAATTTATTTTCCATTTCAATGAAAGTATGTGTTTTTATATGGATGTTTTAATTCCCCATATAATTTAGTTATTTTTCTTATTTAGTTGGTGAACTTACCATTGATGTATTAATTTAGTTTTTTGTTTTTTTCCATGTAACAATATTTTAAGTATGTGGAAATTTTAATTCCCCAAATATTTTGGGGTGTGATGTTTTGTTAATAATTATTGCATCTTTAATATTAATGTAGACATATCATATGTAATGTGACTGTTTCTTGTAATAAATAAACTAATACTACTAAAGAAAGTGAACAAAAATAATAAGAACAAGTCTGAAATGAATATATAATAAACAGAAGTCATACAAAAGTAGTACTAATCATCCACATAAGTAATAACAACAAGTCTTAACAGAATACGTAACAAACAGAAGTCATAGGGAAATACTGCATATATGAAAACTAGTACTAATCATCCATAGAACCTCTCACCGATGTGACATAGCCTCTCATTTCCTTTCACTGCTCTACGTTGCTGCTGCCTCAACTATGTAGGAGGATCATGTTCCTCATCTTGCTCAACAATCTCATCCTCCACATCAGTCTCCTGCATGACTAAGGTGTATGCATCTGACGTCCCTTCTTAAATCTCTGTGCGGAGGTGTTGCGACTCGGTGAAGTATCGTGTACTGACCAGGGGTCTAAACCCCTCACCGGGGTCTGGAAAGAAAAGCCTAAACCATATATGTCGAGGAAAATTGTATGTAGCATGTGAAAAAAGAAAAAGTTGAGGGATGTACATGACCATAGTGGTTCTGAGTAGAATGCCCCCAACTGGATCCAGCAGTCCAAGCACTAGGAACACCATAATGGGCCCGAGTAGTATGGCCCAAAGTAGATTTGCCGGTATCAAGGATCTAAGAGCTTTGCCCTCAGGTCGACCCACCAGTATCATGGACCTATGAACTGTGACCCCAAGTAGACATACCAGAAGCCCCCTCTCCCTGAAAAAAGTGGTCCCAAACATGTTCAGCATGTCCATGCCCCTGAGTATTCTGCTCCCAACCTGAGCTAAAACCCGTGTACAATGAAGATACATCTCCAATTGGTGGACGAGACCAAGGCTCTCAACCATCCCGTAGTACATGGTGTAGTAGAAGGTGGATGCGGGGGTATATGTAGAAGATATATGAAAACTATGCCATCTAGGGTGCCATATAAACCTTGCAATACCTCATTGACGGTATAATCATCTTCTGCCACACTAGACCCCTGGTTCCGGTGGTAGGCAGTGGACAAGCCCTCAACCTGTATTGACAACATGTGAAGGTGTTAACATAATCTCATATGGTGACAATTAAAGAGGCAACGTACTGTATAATGTAGTAATATATAGAGAGAAATCTTACAGCCACGGGTAGGTGCCCATGCAACCCCTGGAATCCTTTTTGGTCCTTCCAAATCCTTGGGTTGATCACAATACACCTAGTCACTCTGTCGTACCACTGAGGATACATAACTGCGTACATAGGTTTGCATGTAGGTCTATAAGATGGTGGCCCAAGTATGGCAGTATGGTGTGACTCCCACATCTCACGCACCCTATTAAACTACAAAGGCCATCCTTCTGACTCATTTGGAAATAATCATGGTCTGTAAGCGGAGACGAAGTAGGGACATGCTGCAAGTATACAAACTGCCTCGTGACCCGATCAGTGTAGCATCACTCCATCCAGGTCAGGTAATTGAGGGGGTAAGGTGCACTAATAAGTGAAATCTCAAGCTCGGGGATGTCTCGGGCCTCGACCGCGCCATCATCGCAGGGCCTTTAATTGAAGGAAGCCTCGACCATGCCATCTAGATCATAACGAATGCCACGTAAAAATGTGTCTGCATATGTGTAGCATCAAAAGGGACCCTCCACCCGAAACCAAGTGTATTATATTAATGACGAGGTTGCAATGTTTGTCAACATGAAAGAAAGAGTTAGAGTTAATTTAGCATACCTAAGAGCACAGGAATGCTGCATCAAATAAGCGTCTCGTTGTCTACGAGCTAAATTTGTACAATGCTCATATATCCAAACTTGTACGAGATATGCATTTGACAAATAAATACTTTATGTACACATGAAGCATGGATCATGCACCCTACAGTACGAAGTATGGGGAAATGTACCTGTAACAACGTCCTGGACCAGTATAGCTCTATCTTATATCTAATGCTAGCTGAGAACAGGCGCTGTAAGGATAAGCAAGACATGCACTACCCTAACTATAAGTTCTGATCTGAGGCACGTGGTGCACAAATGAGATGAGTTTTAGTGGCATACGGTAACCAGTCTAGTTCGGCACAGTAGAACCAATGAGCGGAAGTAAGTAGGAATGTATGTGGTACAATAGCTCACCCTTATAATCAGGACCCGGAGTAGAGCGTAGGCGTGCACAGTCACCAAAATGACAAACCAACCAGCTGATCTTAATTTCACCCTTCTTGGTGACATATGTTTCTTAATCGGGGTCAGAGGCCACACCGAGAAGCTCATGTAATAAAATGCACTTGCATCCCCTAGAATAGTCAACACGAGCCGTCCTATACTGTGCAGTCCTAATATGTACTCCCTTTGTCCCATTTATTTCTATACACTTTCCTTTTTTGGATGTCCCATTCATTTCTATAAATTTCAAAACTTAACAAAAATGGTAAAGTTTTATAATATAAAAAGTAAATACACCCCACTTATAACTACTATTTCTTCTACGACACCCACTTTATACATTTAAATATTGATCGGTCCCACCAATTTACCCACTTTCATACTTTTTCTCACAAAATTACACTTTTTCTTAACATCTGTGCCCAAACCAAACGTATACAATTCAACGGGACAGTGAGAGTAGTAAACATCCTCAAGTGTCACGTGGCCTCACCAAAACGGAGATGGAAAGTTTGAGTCTTATATTCCTATTTAGCAAAACACCCATAAAACCGGCATCTCGAATGACTTAAAATTAGAGCAGAGCCGTAAATGATCTTCATTACCCTGCAAGTAAATGTGATATAAAAATTGAGGACCACATAATGAACTTGGAAAATTTAACCCAAAAATGGGGAAATAAATGTGTACCATCCCATCCCAGACAAACTTCGAACGATGCCTATGTTGTTGATTAAGCAATCTCGCGTCGATCGGACCCCGGGTTGATCGCCGGCCAACCATTTAATACTGCAAAAATTAAAATTAGTCCAAAATCAACAAAAAAATGGACAGGATTTCCCCCGTACTATCACATTACCATTCTCAAACACAACCAATAAAGTAGCTATAAAATTGTCCAAAATATAAAAAAACGAGCAGCATTTCCCCTGTACTATCACATTATCATTCCGAAAAACAACCAACAAAGTAGCTATAAAAATGTCCAAAATAAAAAAAAAACGAGCAACATTTCCCTATATTATGACATAACCATTTCGATTTAAATGATTTTAAACAAGAAATTAATTAGAAGATTACACGTAATGATTTTGAACAATTATTTAGAAGATAATTCTAATTACCAAATAACAAGAAATAAATTATCATATAATTCGAATTAAATGATTTTAAATAATTAATTAGCAGATATTCGAATTAACAAACAAAAAGAAATTAATTATCAAATAATTTGAATTAGAAGAAATTAATTATCAGATAATTTAAATAAAATAATTCGAATTAGCAGATGATAAATGAAATAATTTTAAATAATTAATAATCAAATATTTCCTACTAATTAAAGTAATAACGGGAGAGGGGGCGAGAGAATCGTCAAACGCTTGTTCGAGCGGGGTCAGCGAGCGGGAACCGGAGAACGCCTGTTAAGGCGGGGGCCGACGAGCAGAACCCCTTTTCAGACGGGGATCAACGACGACTTTTTCGTTACGCCTCCTTTCTCTCTCCTCGACTGCTTCTTCTTTGTTTTTCCCTTGTTTTTTTCTTGCTTTTTTTACCTTGCTTCTTTACTTGTTCTGCTTAATATAAATATATTATATGAGTTTTTATTATTACTTGTCTTGCTTAATATAAATGTATTATGTGAATTTTTATCTTTATTGAGCTAATATGTTGTTAAAGAAAACTTTAAGATATAAACATTCTCTATTATTTTAAATTACTAAAATTTAAAACAAATTTCAGAGAATGTTTCATGAAAATTGTATATTTCATAATTTTTTTTTATATACCATAAAATGTTCCACCGAGAAACCGTTATTTATTTTTTCAGGGATAAACTGTCAACTAATAATATCCTGCATTATTTATGGATTTGATTTTATTATTGAAAATTTCGAGAACCTTATCTTATCTGACAATAAAATCTAGTTGCTTACATTCATATCTTGAAATTTTGGTTAAAAGTAGATTTTTTTTCCAAACTTATCTTATTAGAAATCTCAAATGGATAGATTTTATTGACAGAATCAATAATTCACAATAATTCTCATCTTCTTTCCTATCTCATGTGTTACTATTTATATATCTCCTTATACACTGTATATGTTCAACACACACTTATGTTCATCCCCACAAACTTCTAATGTCCTAAAACTTTAGCCGAATTGAGAAATTATACTTGTAGAGACCTTCCACTTACAAAAATTTATGTCATCCTTATTTGTGTGTGTGTATATATATATATTGTATACCCATTGTTATATGTGTGTTCCTTAACTTTTAATATTTTCTGTAAAGCTAAGAAATGGAAGGGCACATCAATGTCAAATTTTGTTTGGATGGAGTGGTTATTTTAGAAGGTAATAATATCAGCTACTCTACCGATCCCAAGAAAATAATTTTTATTAGGTTTGGTACCACTTATGATGAGCTTGGACGTGTTGTGTACAATTTAATGAATATTAGTTCGTATCATTGGAAATTTAAAATTGAGTTTGAAGTATAATTACAATGGTCAATACAACTTAGTTGAAGGCTTTTATCAAACGAACATATTATGTGATTGTTATTCCCAAACATTCTAACAATAGAATTACAAAAAGGGGGGTTGAATGTAATTCTTAGTTTCTTTTTGGAAATCAAGAAAATTCTTTACCAAAATACATCAGTGTTTGAATATGCAAGTGTGTGGAATGAAATATGAATGTATTCAAAACACAAAGTGATTAAACACAAATATTTAAAAACTTTCTAGTTGATTGATCTTTTCCACCAGAGATATATATATTGATTGAGAACTCTGTGATGCAAGAATGCACACAGCTTCTTACAAGTAAAATTATAAAGAACAAAGAAAATCCTATCAGATGTAGCTTTTTCTGTTTCTCAATTCAGTTGATTATTTTTCTACTTGCTACTCTTGTTTTATATATCACCAAGTTACGTATGAAAAAGATAAACTTATAAAACAAAATGTCTAAGTCTTCATCACATATGTCTTCATTTCTCTTTCCAGTATCTTCGTATTTCTTCAAGTAAGCATATAAATGGAAATTCTTTTTTGTTCTAAAAATCCTAGTTATAGGCTACCACATTTCTTTTGTATACAGTCAAACCATGTGACTGTCAAGTCACTATCAACTTCTATTTGAATTTGTTATCCGTCGAGACTTTCTAGATTACCCATTGAGTCTCTATTGGATCATTCGTTGAGAGTAACTTGGGTCATCCGTTGAAGCCTTGTAGAATCATCCGTTGAAAGTATTTCCATAGCAGTTGACTCCATTTCATTTATGCAAGATTACAAGGCATCTAATATTTACAATTAGCCAACCTATTTTTCATATCATTCTAGTAGTCAACATGACCTAGAATATCCTACAACCTCTAATCCTCTATGAAATTACAGTATACAGGAATGTGATACAAATACATATTTAACAGCAGCTACTCTTTCAACGGATGACAGAGTAAGATTATCCGTTGAAAGTTACAAAGACATTTAATTAAATCTACTAAGGTGTTTTGGTAAAATATCATCAAGCCTACAACATATTCCTAACAATCTCCCCCAATTTATGTCTACTAGAATTTTAGGCATAAATTTAGGAGGACTTGATGATAACAAAACACGTTATACAAGATGATCATTCAATAGTAGATAAAAATGATAAGTGCTGCAATTTTATTGAAAAATGGAAGAAAGTTCTTAGAAATTTCACAAGCCTTGTTCAAGGTGCTCCTCTAGACTAAGCAAATTAATCCTTCTTCCTTGAGTGTCTAGTCTTCTTTCCCATCTTCTCATTATTCTCTTCTATCTGGTGTTTGAGTTGTCTATAGAACTCAAATTCATCTTCATTAGATAGATCCAGCATCTCCTGCATTTTCTTGAGAGTCTCATTGCTTGATGTTTTTAGCCGGTCTTCTAGTCTAAAGAATCTTATGGTATTTATTTCATCCTTGAACTCCATCAACCAATATGGCCTCAATTGCACTTTACTTCCGGTGAAGGGAATAGTTAAGATTCTTGGTAGTGCACTTGGGTCTCTCCAGCTTCTTTGAATTTGTTGAATTTTGTTATCTCTGTTTTGGCCACCTTGGTGAATCCAAAGTTTTTCTTGATTGTAGAGAATACTTTAACTAAGACAGAGTATCCTTCATTGAGAATCCTATAAAGAGGCCAAGTGAGTTCCTTTCCACCCCCGTACGTGAACACTAATATTTCTGGAAGTCTGTTGTGGGTATCAATTGCTCTCACTTCATCTAGTTCATCCAAATAAAGATTAATGTGTGAAAATTCCTTTATGTCACAGATAAAAAGTTGATCTCCTTTGTTGATTGTTGGCTTGGGTTTAAATAAGGCTTTGGATTGGAATGGGACAACCTTGACTGGCTTGCTAGCTGTATTCTTTCTTCTTTTTGAAGAAGTTAGAATTGGGATGTTCAGCAAAGGAATTGATTAGCTTTCCCGGTCTATTTTTTAATCCTAGGAAATAATTGGCCCATCATGAAAGTTCACACCATGATGGACCTTGATTTCAACTTGCTCTATTATGGGCATAATTGGTTGATTTGTGGCAGTAGACTGAGTTAGCTATAGTTCTTCCTTTTCTTCTTCAAATATCAGCTTCCTTTTGGCTCTCTCATTCTTATACCCTTTTTCTGACTTATTTGGTTCTTGTTTTAGTTCCTCATACTTCTCAGTTTCAGTTAAGGTAGCAGGCTTCTCAGTTTCTAACTTGATAATAGGATTTTCAGCTTGTTTCTTTGCTTCTAAGTTAGCCTTCTTTTTCTGAGACTTGAGCCTTAATCTCTCTTCTCTTTTAGCTTCTCCAAATTGAGGATGTCCAACCATTACACAAATTAGTTTGCCATGCTTGTAGATCTTTGTTATCCTTTTCTTCAAAACTGAGTCTCTTGGATATTTATGATTTGCAATAGTGTGAACAAGCAACTTCTTTTTATCAGGTTTAGGAGTTGCATAGACTAGGTCCATTGGATTTTTTGCTTGAGTGTTTCTTAGGCTTCCAAATCACAATGAATGTTGATGTCTTTTAGATGCGGTTTAACCTCTTTCCATGTTTCCCAAATTCATTTCATATATTGGAATTGGTCTCAATTGAGTGAAATGCTTCACAGATTTGTCTTGACCGGAAATTGGATCAAATTCCTTCTCAATTCTTTCATCAAGTTTCTTCATTTGCTCTTTCAGCTTGAGTTCAGCTGTTGTTACGTTGATTAAATCAATATTGTCCATCATTTCATGGCTTAAAGAAGATAATGGCTGGAATTATTACCTTACTGACTTGGACATGCACATCCTACTCCCCTTTTTTGTTATCATCATGTAAGGTCGGGGTTGAAGTTTGAGCAACCACCATTTTTTGAAGAAGGAGTGTTTGATGCATTTTATTGACAAGCACTTTAGTAATCGAATTCTCCACTGTTGTCAGCCTAGAATCCAATATTTCAATCTTTTTACCTAAGTCAAAGTCCTTCCTGGTTTTTTGGTGAATGTCTTTCATTATTGACTCCGAAAGTTTGTACTCTATTCTGTCATTGATTTCCTTTTTTACTTGATCAATAGCGCTTTTGATCTCATCCACATCTTAACTTTGTTTGAGAGATTGAATTTTGTGTAGTTGCAGAGATTCAAGATGGACTTGTAGAAGATATTTGGTATTGGCATTGGTGGTGGCTTGGATGGCTGATTGAGTCTGATGGATAAGCTTGAGTAGTGTGGATTTAAAATGATGATCACCGCAGTCATTGGTGAACATCCAGGCTGGAGTGCTTGTGGATGATATAACGACTCGTACATTTCTGTATTATTTAAATGTGTAATTATTGAATAATTAAATAAATAAAATATGTGTGTGGGTTCTGTCAGTTGAATATTACTTTGTGATGAGTTATAAGTGGTTATTAGTGTTCGAGATGCATTTGAGTAACTGTTTGTGAACTGTGTGGTTTCATTCTTATATTTAAAGGTGATTTTATTCAAGATTTATTTTCATAAATACTTGGATTATCTCTAAATTCATTTTATTGCTTCATAATTTTATTTATTATTTTTAGGAGTTTATAAAATTCAGGAATCAATTTTTTATTAGTTATTTATCTTTAAATGATAATCTGATCGCATTTAATTATAAAATCCATATTTAATTCCAGAATTCTTCAAAAATTATGAAATTCATATTTTTATTAAGTTTGGTATATTTCAAGAATTTCAAAATTTGTTCGGAGATTTTTGGGATTAAATTTACCCGCATAATTGTTCGTTAAGTTGTTAAAAGTGGGTCTGATTTGCGTTTCAAAAATGATTTAAAAATCCTGGAAATTTTATTTTATTAATTCCTAATTATTTCGGGATTTTTAAAACTATTTTCATGATTTTCGAGTTATTTTTATCGAAAGTCTACTCGTTAAATTCTTAAGTTTCAGTGCCAGAATTCAGAATTATTGCGATAAAAATAGAAATAAAACCCTAATCTCTTACTCTCTTCTCCACCTTATATCTCCAGGCTCTCTCTCACTTCCTAATCTCCCTGTCGCGTCTCCTCCCTCTCTTCTCTATTTTCTTCTCTATTTTCCCGATCTTCTTCCTCCTTCCTCCTCCGCACTCTTTCCTCCGTTCTGCCCTCGGTTGCCGGTGAGTTCACCGCCGTTCCCCTTCTTTTTCTGGCGGAATCACTGTCCCCGTCCTCCTTTTCTCTTTGTTGATTGTTCCCATGTGTATATATATATGTTATTGTGTGTGTGTAAACTGTATGTGTGTGTGTGTGTTTTACGAGTGTGTGTTTTGTGTGTGCGTGTGTGTTGTGGCCGACTTGTTTCTGACTAGCTCTGCTTCCTCCCGGTTGCCGCCGGTCTAAACTCCGGCGAGGCGACCCCCCATTTCCCTCCTGCTTAGCAGCGCGTAGGCGCGTGGTTATCTGTGTGGTGTTAGTTTCTTGATTTCGATTACTTAATTCGAAGTAATTCAAATTTAATTTCTGGATTTTGGAAAAAAATATTGATTTAATTATTTTATTTTTTGCAAGATAATAATTTGATTAATTTCCGTGTAATAAAATTTATCGTGCGGAAATAATTATTAATTAATTGGTGAGATTTATGTAGGATGTCCGACATAATCAAAAACCTGTAAATTTTACCGCTAATCGGTGAGATTTATGTAGGATGTCCGACATAATCAAAAACCTGTAAATTTTACCGCCGTCGGCGATGAGCCTCGGCGAGCCGACGGTAAACTGTGATAATGCAATCTGAGTCCTACGATTTAAAATATAAAATATGAATAAAATTACAAAAATACGGATAATAATAATTAATAATTGGTTTGAATCGGTGGTTAGGAATTGGAAATTGGATTGTGATTCATTGTTATTAATTGGTTTAACGTTCTGATAAATAAAGGAGGTGATGCCCGATTTCCGAGAAATCAAATTACGGAAATACGGGGGCATATCCAGTAATTATCGGAATGTCGAGCGATTATATATATAAATATGTTAGGAATGTATGTGCATTAGTTTGATGATATGTTTAACAAAATACTTAAGTAGAAATTTAGTGTCTGTAGCCTCAACGGATAAGACCACTTTGGCTATCCGTTGATGGTGTAGCTTTACTTAGAAATAAGTCTAGTGTTGTAGCATATTTCAGTCTCTGTATTTAAAATGTAATTCTTGGAAGTTGAGAGAAACTATGAGTCATGTTGACTACTAGATGATATGCAGATAGGAAGGCCAATTGTAAATACTTCATGCCTTGTAATTTTGTATAAGTGAAGTGGTATCAACGGATGACTTAAAGACCTTCAACGGATGAGAAGCTAAGCTTCAACGGATGTCTCTAAAGCTTCAACGGATAAAGTCATCAACGGATAACATCCTTCAACGGATGAGTGCATCAACGGATGAAAGCTTCAACGGATAACATCCTTCAACGGATGAGTGCATCAACGGATGAAAGTTTCAACGGATGTTCTGATGATTAGCCGTTGATAAGAGGTAGTTGTACCTACAGACAGAGGCACATGGGTTGATAGAGACAACTGAGATGTGGTAGCCGAATTTCAGGAACAACAGAAAAAGCAGCCGTTCTTCTCTGGTACAAAGATGCAATAGTCAACAAAGTACTGGAGTGAACAGGAAAAGAAGCAAGTGAAGATCTTATTTTATTACTGTATTTTATATTGTTCTTCACTTGTACACTTGGTAATATATAAACCAAGTAGAAGCTAGTAATTAGAAGAGAGATTTTCCAGAGCTGTTTAGAAAAACATTGAGAGAAAATTCATCTAGTTTGTACTAGGATGCAGCTGTGATCAACATTGTTTAATCACAGATTTTCTAATATACCATCTCTGGTGGAACAACAAATCCACCAGAAAAGTTTTTAAGGTCTGTTGTGTTCTTTACATTTGTGCTTGAATATATATATGTCTGCATTAGCTTAAAGCAATTCACACACTTGTTCTTCTTGAACACACAACTTTCATAAACTGCTCAAAACTTGACAAAGTTTTGAGATTTACATTCAACCCCCCTTCTGTAAATCTCATTGTTAGTCCACTAGGAATAACAATTGGTATCAGAGCAGGCTCTTGACATACAAAGAGTTTAAAGATCTTGGAATCTAACAAAGATGAGTAAGAAGGATATTGGAGTAAAGATCCCAGTTCTTGACAAAGACAGTTATCACCATTGGAAGGTGAAAATGCACCTTCATCTACTCTCCCAAGATGAAGGTTATGTAAACTGCATTGAGAATGGTCCTCACATTCCCCACAAAGTAGCAACAGTTGCTACAACTACAGTTGCTGTTGGTCAATCCATTCCAAAACCTAGAGCAGAATGGACAATGGAAGACACAGAAGAAGTCCACAAGGATAAGAAGGCTATGAACATTTTGTTTAATGGTCTTAACATGGATATGTTTGATAATGTGATAAATTGCACAACTGCCAAAGAGGTTTGGGACACAGTTCAACTACTGTGTGAAGGTACAGAACAAGTGAAAGAAAACAAAATGCAGCTTCTCATTCACCAGTATGAATACTTTCATTTTGAAGAAAATGAATCTTTAAATGAAACATTCAATAGGTTCCAAAAGCTGTTGAATGGACTGAAGCTGTATGGAAGAGTGTACCAGGTGAAGGATTCAAATCTTAAATTTTTAAGATCCTTGCCAAAGGAATGGAAACCCATGACTGTCTCCTTAAGAAACTCTCAAGATTACAAGGACTTCACTCTTGAAAGATTGTATGGAATCTTGAAGACTTATGAACTAGAGCTGGAACAGGATGAGGTATTGGAGAAGGGGAGAAAGAAAGGAAGTTCAGTTGCATTGGTAGCTGAAGATGAGAGGAAATGCAGACAAGAAACTGCGAGATCTACATCAAACTCCAAAGATGGTATAAGAAATCAGGAATCAAGCAAGGGGAAAGAGCAAGTTGCTGAAAATGAAGACAACTCCAGCCAAGATGACTCAGATGGTATTGATGAGCATCTTGCATTTCTGTCCAGAAGATTTGCAAAGATGAAATTCAAGAAAAACACTAGAGCCACTAAACCTCACAAAAACACTGTGGACAAATCCAAGTTCAAGTGTTTCAATTGTGGTATAAGTGGACACTTTGCAAGTGAGTGCAGAAAGCCAACTTTTGAAAAGAAGAAATTTGAACAAGTAGATTACAAAAAGAAATATTTTGATCTACTCAAGCAAAAGGAGAGGGCTTTCATTACTCAAGAAAGGGACTGGGCAGCTGATGGAGATGAAGAGGATGAAGATGTGGAGTATGTCAACCTTGCTCTCATGGCTGATTCTGAAGAAAATGAAGTTAGTTCATCAAGAAATCAGGTAATCACTACTGACTTAACACAGCTTACTAAAGAAGAGTGCAATGATGCTTTTAATGACATGTCTACCGAATTGTATCATTTGCGTGTGTCTCTTAAATCTCTTGCTAAAGAAAATAGTAGGATTAGAGAGAACAATCTGTTTTTAAGTAATAGAAATGCTTTGTTAGAAGATAAGATGATTGACCTAGAGAAAACAAAGTTGCATTGTATATCTGTTGAAAATGAACTAGCTGAATCTGTGAAGAAAGTAGAAATACTTTCCAATCAATTAGAGAAAGAGCAAGAGGTGATTAAAGCCTGGAAGACATCTAGGGATGTAAGTGCTCAAATTGCTAAGGTCCAAGGAATTGAATCATTCTGTGAAACTGCCTGGGATAAAAATAAAAAGAAACTGGAATTAATTGATGGGCTGTCAACGGATGTGGAATCAACGGATGATGAAAGTTATCCGTTGAAGGAAGAAAAGGAGCATCCGTTGAAGGTTCCTCAATCAAAACAGGCAGATGTTTCTAAAAGAGAGAATCTAAAGAAACTCAACAAAAAGTTTGGTTCAACTTCAAAGAACTTTGTCAAAGAAGAAGCAAGCACATCCAAAGATGTCAGTAAGGTGAATGTAGGGCACATGACCTTGGAACAGTTAAATAATAGGCTCAAGATGGTTGAGGATAAAAAGGAATCTAAAAGAAAATCCAACAGAAATGGGAAGGTAGGAGTTAATAAACACAACAATTACACACCTGATAGGCATGCTCCTAGGAAAAGCTGTGTGCATTGTAGTAGTGTTAATCATCTATCTGCTAGTTGTAAAACCATTAAGAAGACTCCCATAAATGTACCCTCTTCTATGCCTAATATGTCTGCATCACCTCTGCATGCTATGCCTGTTATGTCTCAACACAATCCTTATGCACATTTTGTAAACATGCCATATCTTAACAATCCTTATCTTGCTGCATTTAGTATGCCTCAAATGCCATACAATATGCCCATATGGAATAACATGTTTGCACAATCAATGCCTAATAATTTTACAAATGTGCTAAATGATTCTGTGACTAACCCTACACCTCAACCAACTACATCTAAGACCAAGGTTGACTCAAACTTACCTAAGTCTAAAGATGCAGGAGGAATGAAGTCTAGGAGAAAGGCTAACAAGAATGGACCCAAGGAAACTTGGGTACCAAAATCAAATTGATTGATTTTATGGTGTGCAGGGAAATGGAAGAAATCTATGGTACTTGGACAGTGGTTGTTCAAGACACATGACAGGAGATTTCTCCCTGCTCACAGAGTTCAAGGAGAGAGCTGGCCCTAGCATAACCTTTGGAGATGACAGCAAAGGGTTTACTATGGGATATGGCTTGATTTCAACAAGGAATGTCATCATTAATGAAGTTGCATTAGTTGATGGTCTCAAGCACAATTTACTGAGCATCAGTCAACTATGTGATAGAGGGAATACAGTTTCCTTCAACTCTGAAGCCTGTGTTGTCACTAGTAAGAAAGACAACAAAGTGGTTCTAACTGGAGTTAGAAAAGGAAATGTGTACATAGCTGACTTCAACTCTACAGATGCAGAATCCATTACTTGTCTCTTCAGCAAAGCAAGCACAGTTGAAAGTTGGCTATGGCACAAGAAGCTATCTCACTTGAATTTCAAGACAATGAATGATCTAGTCAAAAAGGACTTAGTTAGAGGAATCCCTCTAGTTGAATTCTCAAGGGATGGTTTGTGTGATGCTTGTCAGAAAGGCAAACAAAGGAAAAGCATCATTCAAAAAGAAGCTTGAAACAACAATTGATGAACCATCACAGCTGCTACATATGGATTTGTTTGGACCAGTCAATGTATTGTCTATTGCAAGAAAAAGATATTGCTTAGTGATTGTAGATGATTTCTCAAAGTTCTCATGGGTCTATTTTCTTGGATCAAAGGATGAAGCAAGTGAAATCATTATCAATCACATCAGGCAAGTCAACAATCATCCTGACTTGAAGGTTAGAAATATCAGGAGTGACAATGGAACTGAATTCAAGAATTTGACATTAAGGCTGTTCTGTGAAGAAAATGGAATCATGCATGAGTTCTCAGCTCCAAGAACACCTCAGCAAAATGGGGTTGTTGAAAGAAAGAACAGATCTTTAATTGAAGCTGCCAGAACATTGCTTGAAGAATCAAAGTTACCAACATATTTCTGGGCTGAAGCTGTTAATTGTGCCTGCTTCACTCAGAATATTTCTTTGATCAATCAAGCTAAAGGCATGACTCCTTATCAGTTGTTCAAGAGAAGAAAACCAACTCTAAACTTTCTTCATGTCTTTGGATGTAAATGCTTTATACTGAGGAATCAATCTGACCATAAAGGGAAGTTTGATGCAAAGGCTGATGAAGGGATATTTGTTGGTTACTCAGCTGGAAAATCTTATAGGGTCTACAATCTAAGAACCAACATTGTTATGGAATCTGTGCATGTTGTGTTTGATGATAAAAAGATTGATGGACTAACAGATGAGGGACATAATGAGAGACTCAAATTTGACAACATTAAGATATATTGTGATGATAGTGAAGAGGAGACTGATGGAGATGACACTTCAAAAGGGATTCAAAACATGCCCTTGGATAATGCACAAAATACTGCATCCGTTGATAGAGGCAGTGCATCATCCGTTGAAGTACAAAATGAAGCATCCGTTGATCATAGTTCATCAACGGATAATCGATTTACATCATCAGTTGATAGAACTCCAAGTTCCCTGCAAAGGACCAACAACTCAGGGGGAGTTTCAACTAGTCAACACTCTGTCTCACATCATGACAATACTGAGGCCACCTCATCTAGAGCACATCTTCCACCACAAAGGAAATGGACCAAGAATCATCCCTTTGAACTGATCATTGGTGATGCATCATCTAAAGTGCAAACAAGAAAGGCCACTCAAGATGAATGTCTGTATAGTAGTTTTCTGTCTCAGGAGGAACCTAAGAAAGTGGAAGAAGCTCTATTGGATCCAGATTGGATATTAGCTATGCAGGAAGAGCTGAACCAATTTGAGAGAAACCAAGTATGGAAGCTGGTACCCAAACCAAAGAACAAGAGTCCTATTGACACAAAGTGGGTATTCAGAAACAAGATGGATGAAAATGGCATTATCATAAGGAATAAAGCCAGACTGGTTGCTAAAGGCTATTCTCAGCAAGAGGGAATAGATTTTGATGAAACATATGCTCCTGTTGCAAGACTTGAAGCCATCAGAATATTTCTAGCCCATGCAGCCCATGCCAATTTCAAAGTCTATCAAATGGATGTCAAGAGTGCATTTCTAAATGGGAAATTAGAGGAAGAAGTCTATGTAAGTCAACCTCCAGGATTTGAAGATCCAAATTTTCCAGACTATGTGTATTATCTGTTGAAAGCACTCTATGGACTGAAGCAAGCACCTAGAGCCTGGTATGAAACCTTATCAAAATTTCTTTTGGAGAATCACTTCACTAGAGGTACTGTTGATAAAACTATCTTCTTTAGGGATGTTAATGGCTCTAGTATACTTGTTCAAATTTATGTAGATGACATAATATTTGGCTCTAGAAATGATAAACTTTGCAAAAAGTTTGCTAAGCTAATGCAAAGTAATTATGAAATGAGCCTAATGGGAGAACTAACCTATTTTCTTGGTTTACAAGTTAAACAAGTTAGTGATGGAATTTTCATTAGTCAAACTAAATATATTTATGATCTTTTAAAGAAGTTTGACTTAATGGAATGTTCATCTGCAAAAACTCCCATGGCCACTGCCACCAAACTTGAATTAAATAAGACTGAAAGGTCTGTGGATATTACAAGTTATAGAGGCATGGTTGGTTCACTTTTATATTTAACTGCTAGCAGACCAGATATAATGTTTGCTACATGTCTATGTGCTAGATTCCAAGCTGATCCTAGGGAGTCTCACTTAATTGCTATCAAAAGGATTTTAAGATATCTCAAGGGTACACCAAATTTAGGTATTTGGTATCCTAGAGAATCTGGCTTTGATCTAATTGGTTATTCAGATGCAGACTATGCAGGTTGCAAAATAGATAGGAAAAGTACAACAGGCTCCTGCCAATTCCTGGGAAACAAGCTTGTATCATGGTTTAGCAAAAAGCAAAATTCAGTCTCTACTTCTACAGCTGAGGCTGAATACATTGCTGCTGGAAGTTGCTGTTCTCAAGTGTTATGGATGAGGAACCAACTCCTTGACTATGGACTTCATGTTGATAGAATTCCTATCTTTTGTGACAACACAAGTGCCATAGCCATAACAGAGAATCCTGTGCAGCACTCAAGGACCAAGCACATTGATATCAAGTACCACTTCATTAGGGAGCATGTCATGAATGGTACAGTGGAACTACACTTTGTTCCAAGTGAACAACAAATTGCTGACATATTTACCAAGCCACTTGATGAATCAACATTCACAAGATTGGTAAGTGAGCTAGGTATGCTTAATTACTCTTAAAATTCATGTCTTTATTGCAATTTGAATTGAAGCCTGAAATATATTAGTTGCTAAGAACAAATTTGACTTTTAACATAGTTTATTCCATCAACGGATGTTCCCTATCCGTTGAAAGTCAAAATTGCTCTATCAACGGATAATCATTATCCGTTGAAAGACAAATACATTTCTGGAATTTTTATCCGTCAACGGATAAAACTGAAGTACCTTTCAACGGATGACAATTTGCCTTATCCGTTGAAATGTCACATCAATCGATTCAGGTGTTTAACAGCCGTTGATTCTATTCTCTTAACCGTTGATACTCATACATACATCTGTATGTATTAGTTTTAAAGGTAGTTTTTAGAATACTTACAGTTTATTCTTAAAATGGCTGAAAATCACTAACGCATATTTATTGATAAATCTTTATTTTATATTTCTTAATTTGAGAAAGCATATAAGTCCTTCTGATTGTTCATTTTTACTTTACGCTTTCTTAAAATTTCAAGCATTTACCATTTTCTCTCAAGCATTTCAAGTTATTCTCTGCAATTTCTACTCACAACAATGGCACCAGTCGTGAAGATTATGTCTCAATCTGGGTTCATCTATGAAAAGAACAATTTCATAGCTTTGGTAGAAAAGAATGAAGCCCACTCAGACTATCACAAAATGATGGACTTCATCAAAAACTGTAAACTTAGTTATGCAATGCTGGAAGCCCCAACAATTTTCTGTGAAGTAGTTGAGGAGATTTGGACAACTGCTGAGTTCAACTCCATGGATATGACTATCTCCTTCACTCTCAAAGGTAAAACTCACTGTATTAACTGTGATGATTTACAAGCATGTTTTAAATTGCCTGAGAACAATGCCATGACACCACACACTGATAGTGATGTATCCAGCATGTTAGATTCCATAGGTTATTCTCTTAACTCTGCTAATTTAGGGAGTATTAGAAGAAAAGGCCTTAGGAAAGAATGGAGTTTCCTTGGGGATGCCTTTATAAAGGTTTTCTCTGGGAAAATTAGTAATTTTGATGCCATAACTTCATCTCTGGTTAATATGCTCTATATGCTTGTTTCTGATAGGTATTTTAACTTTAGCAACTATGTGATGCTAGAATTAGGTACTAGATTAGGTAACAAAGCTAATAGACCTAATAACATCTATTATGCTAGATTCTTTATGTTATTGGCTAACCATGTTGCTGAAGGTTTAGTCATAATCAATGAGAATAATAAACTCAAGTGCTGGGCACAAGAGAAAAGAGTTCTTGCAGACTTGATGAGAATGGATCTTAACAGCAGTGTGTCATTGGTATATTTACCAATCATGAATGCACCTCAGGTAGGTGAGGTAATTGCTTCTACAACTCCTACTTCTTCCAACCCCTCTATTTCTTTATCTTCTAGTGTGGCCATGAAATCTGTGATGCCCCAACAGATTTCTACCAAGGTCACCAAAACTAAACTTTCAAAATCAAAGACAAAGAAAACCACCTCTGTTGTTTCTCAAAAGACAACAGTTGTAACACCAACTATTAACCCTGAGGTGAGTGAACAGGGAGTGAGTGGTGAGGGGAGGGGTGAACATCAAAGAAACCCCCAGGATAAGGAAGGAAAGTTGAGTGCTTCCCAAGCTAGCCAAGCCACAGTTTCTCAAAAAGCTGTGGTGGTTGAAAAGGTATCTAGCACATCCCTAGTAGCATCCTCCCAAAAGGATGTTACTATTGAAAATAGTTCCAAACCAGGAACACAGAACAAACGAGGGAGGGACACTAAAGCCAAACACTCACCAACAAAAGCCTTTATTAGAAGAAAGAAGGCTAGAACCCAATCTTCTACACAGGGTGCACACACTGCACAGATACATCCATCTGTATCTATGCCTTCTCAAACTCAGTTTGATGTGACTCCAATAAATGTGGAGTCACAGCCCCATTCTCTCACAATAATCACACATCAATCACCAAACACTTCATCACCATCTCTGGATGTGGATATGTTATTCCCATCAATTCCTGATTCTCCCTCTTTACAACTCAGGGAGAAGCCCCACTCAAATATAGGTGATCATCATCTCTTGGATGATTTGTTGGATCACCCGCAAATTCTTTCAGATATAATTGAAGGATCTGTGTCACCACATCTCAAATCAATCTACACAGATTCAACAGTTATATCACTTTCAATTTCAACTTCTTTTCCTTCTTCAACGGATATCACTCATCCGTTGACAAGTGGTTGTTCTTCAACGGATAAGCTTAACAGCAGTTATCCGTTGATAACATCAGTTTCACCTTCAACGGATATTCCACATCCGTTGACAGTCTCTACACAAATAACTGAATTAATCCCAAGTGTAGAAGACATGAATACTGTGCAATCACTCTTAGGATTGAGGGAAGGGAGTGACAATTTGAGTGAGAGGCTGGGTTGCTCCCAGGAAAAAGGAGAGATTGAGAGCTCAAAAATGCATGCTATTTCTTCCAGCATGGCAAAAGTAAGTGAGTGGAGTACCACCTTAGTAGGTGAAGGTGAGGGAGTGAGTTGTGTGAGCCAGGGGGAGCCCCTGATGCAAGAACATAGAGAAAAAGAGAGAAAAGCAGGTACAGTAGATACAAGGGTGGAACCAGCCATTGCTAATGAGTCAATGATTGTGGATGATGCTGAAAAGGAAAGACAATTTCAGCAACATTACAAAGCTGTAATTGATAACATTTCCTTGGATGCTGACACTTTTACTCATCCTGTGACAGCCTATCAACTGTTGGCTGCTCAGGGCAATGAGAAAGCAGAAAGGTCACTAAATCTAGTGCACACAACAGAATCTCTTCAAAGGGATAAAGCTGCCATTAACAAAATGCCTTCTACAGCTGGTGAGCCATCTGAGGAATTTGGAGCAAATTCTGATGATGATGACTCTATTTCTTTTGATGGAAGCATGAACTTAGGGGGAGATGAAGGCCCTAGTTCAATTCCAAATCTACCTGAATGGGCCTTGACTAAGGAGTACAGATCAGTGGAATTCAATGTCTCTTTAGTCAAACAAATCAACACTATTCAACAGGCCATTCAGAATACTTCACATGCAAGTATCAAGGCTATCCTTCAAGCTCACCTGGACTCACTGCATCTCATGAAGCTGCAGCAAGTGAAGCAGAATCTGAGTATGGATGATCTCAGGAAGGATATTGCTGACTTGAAAACCTATACTTCAGAAAAATTGGATTCAGTCATGCCCTATGGTACATTGCAGGACTTGGTTTTGAGATTGAAGAAAGAATCTGTTACTGAAAAAAGGTTGGCCAAGTTAGAAGACAGAGTTCAAGTTATTGAAAATTCTGTGGCCACCATTCTTCACAATCAACAATCTCAAACCAGTCTCCTACTGCAGCTGGCAAAAGCACAAGGCTTGACCCCTCTCCTTGATGATAACAAAAAGGGGGAGAGTAAAAGGGAAGGGGAAGGAGAGCCATCTACAAAAGTCAACATATCTAAAGTGCTAGTTCCTACCATCACTACTTCTCCAATCATTCAAATCAAGGACAAGCCTGATGGAATTGATTTGATTCAGCTAGCAGCGGCTGAAATTCAAGTGAAAGAGCAAAGGAGGAGAATTGATGAAAGGTTGCAACTGTTGTTTGGTTCTACACAAGACAAATCAACATCTGTGAAATACAGCACAAAAATTGAACCAATCAACATGGAGCTCATGCCAGTAGGGAGTCATAAGGATGGAGAAGCTTCTTCCAAAGAGCTACAAGCTATAATTCTCAAGCCCAATGAAAGATCCAATAAGGACTCAACAAAGAATCCTTTAAAAGAAGTGGACTTTCCTTCTCCAAAAGCTGATGAGAACAAGATTTTAGGCAGAAGTATTGCTTATCTCAAAAAGACCATGGATGAGGCTGTAAGGAGAAATAGAGCTATTATCATTAGAGAGGGAAAGAGCATATGTGTGATGCAAGGACATCCCAAATTCTCAATAGCCAAGAAGGAAGAAGACAAGCAATTAAAGGCTGACAAAAGAGCACAAGCAAAGCTTGAACAACAGCTAAAGTCAAGTCTAGTTGAAAAAGAAATTGAAGTCAGGGGTGAAGACAAGACTACAAACCTAGATGAGGTTTTAGGGAGTATATTTGGTGAGAGTATGGAAGAAAGAGAGGAATGGCAGAAGGGAAACAGAAGAAAGGTCAAGGCACATAGAAGGAGTGGAGATAACACTGAAGTAACCAAATCTATATCTAAACCACTAACTTCCATACCTGAACCCCTTGTTGCTGATCCCACAATAAACATCCATGGTGAACCAATCATTCCAAAAGAGGAACCTATTAATTGGGACACTATCAAATTGCCTACCTTTCTAACCACTCTTCCACTACCAAAGAAACAGAAAAGAAAACCAAAATCTACACCTCCCATAACCTCTAAGAAATTCACTCAAAAACAAAAACCTAAGCCTAAGTCACCCATTTCTAAAGATGATTATGTTCACATCTGTGACATAAAAGAAATTTCAGACATTGAACTCTATCTGGATGAACTGGAGGATGTAAGGGGAATAACTGCCTACAGACAGTTACCAGAGAGATTAGTATTCAGATATAAAGGAGCTGGGGAAAGAACATGGCCTCTCCACAGGATTCTGGATGAAGGCTACTCTACCTTGATTAGAGTCTATTCAGCTATACAAAAGGATTCTGGCTTTACCAGAACTGCCAAGACTGAAATTCTCAACAAGATAGCTAATATAAGGAAAACTTGGAGGGAGCCCAATTCTTTACCCAGGACTTTACTCATTCAAGAAAGGGAAATGAAAATTCACAAATCACCTCATTGGTTGATGGAATTTAGAGATGATAAAGGAGTCAGAAGATTTTTCAGACTTGAAGACCAACTCAAGATTGCCAGCAATGAAACTCTCAAAGAAATGCAATCTAAGTTGGATGTCAGTGTTGAAGATGAAGCTGAATTCTTCAGACAACTCCAACTCCAAATTGAGGAAAATGACAAAAGGCTAGGAAAGAAAACCAGGGAACAAAGAAGAAAAAGATGATTTGCTCAGACTAAAGGAGTGTCCTTGGAAACACTGTAAATCTTCAATTATCTCCTAGTACATACACTTTTGCAGCATTTTTAAATTTCTACTTAGTTTCAATTCATATATCTGTTAAGTGTTTTGTTATCATCAAGTTAACCCTGAATTTATGCCTACAATTCTTATAGACATAAATAGGGGGAGATTGTTAGGAATGTATGTGCATTAGTTTGATGATATGTTTAACAAAATACTTAAGTAGAAATTTAGTGTCTGTAGCCTCAACGGATAAGACCACTTTGGCTATCCGTTGATGGTGTAGCTTTACTTAGAAATAAGTCTAGTGTTGTAGCATATTTCAGTCTCTGTATTTAAAATGTAATTCTTGGAAGTTGAGAGAAACTATGAGTCATGTTGACTACTAGATGATATGCAGATAGGAAGGCCAATTGTAAATACTTCATGCCTTGTAATTTTGTATAAGTGAAGTGGTATCAACGGATGACTTAAAGACCTTCAACGGATGAGAAGCTAAGCTTCAACGGATGTCTCTAAAGCTTCAACGGATAAAGTCATCAACGGATAACATCCTTCAACGGATGAGTGCATCAACGGATGAAAGCTTCAACGGATAACATCCTTCAACGGATGAGTGCATCAACGGATGAAAGTTTCAACGGATGTTCTGATGATTAGCCGTTGATAAGAGGTAGTTGTACCTACAGACAGAGGCACATGGGTTGATAGAGACAACTGAGATGTGGTAGCCGAATTTCAGGAACAACAGAAAAAGCAGCCGTTCTTCTCTGGTACAAAGATGCAATAGTCAACAAAGTACTGGAGTGAACAGGAAAAGAAGCAAGTGAAGATCTTATTTTATTACTGTATTTTATATTGTTCTTCACTTGTACACTTGGTAATATATAAACCAAGTAGAAGCTAGTAATTAGAAGAGAGATTTTCCAGAGCTGTTTAGAAAAACATTGAGAGAAAATTCATCTAGTTTGTACTAGGATGCAGCTGTGATCAACATTGTTTAATCACAGATTTTCTAATATACCATCTCTGGTGGAACAACAAATCCACCAGAAAAGTTTTTAAGGTCTGTTGTGTTCTTTACATTTGTGCTTGAATATATATATGTCTGCATTAGCTTAAAGCAATTCACACACTTGTTCTTCTTGAACACACAACTTTCATAAACTGCTCAAAACTTGACAAAGTTTTGAGATTTACATTCAACCCCCCTTCTGTAAATCTCATTGTTAGTCCACTAGGAATAACAAAATATTTCATGCGAACCTGATTGTATGTTGAGGTGAAACGTTTTGCCAAAAACAATAACCCTAATTTCATAAAATGATGAGTATACATAATTTTTGAAAACGAACACCGAACCGACTTTCGAGAATGTGAACCCTAATTGATATGTGTATTATAATATTTAGTATGCTACGAGTCATGTTTTGTTAACGTACGGATAGACTGTTAGCGAGGATAAGTCAAGCATGTTCGGACGTCTAATTTAGGGTATTTCGGTTCCTGTAGGTTCCAGTCGAAATCCCTAGCATCCCAGTCGGTGCAAAGCCAGCCAGTAGTAGTTGTTAAAGCTTATTGAGGCAAGTACCCCTGACCATATCTTTATGGTTCGGTAATATATGAATAATTGTTAATTTAAATTTACGTATTGGAACAGAACGTTTTAAGTTACGTATCCCCTGTGTTCAAATTGTTTTGTTAACTTGTGTTTTGGGGGAAAAGTAACTTCTGAAAGTACCTATCTCTAAACCTTGAATAAAATGAAAATGTTTTGGGAAAGTATGTTGTGATAGAATTGTTTTGAAAAGAGATAGGTAAGTGGTTTGGAAAATTGGATAAAGTTGATCAGATAATTGGATGAGCGTGCGCAAGGGCACGTAACGGACAGGAAGATAGCGTAAGAGGCGAGGTGGTTGGGCACCCTATTATAACCACCAGCCCGACGTGACAGGGACCTAGCTAGTCTCTGAGTTCCGGAACAAGTCTCTTGGGATGGCCAAGAGAGTCGTCCTATGGAGATAGCCTGATCAGTTTTCCCACCAGGGAACATCCAATATTTTTATATCTTAGCGAGATTTTATGGTTCCCGTAACGGAACAAACAGTTTTGGGTCCCCGTAAGGGGATAAATGGTTTTATGGTTCCTGTAATGGAACGGAAGATTTGAAAATGAAAGTAGTATGCTAAAATTGAACTCTGGTATTTACACAGCACAATTAATGAGATATTTTATAGAGCATGCTAGCTATTGATATTTAGTTTTCACCTGTTTTACTTATTTTTATAAACGAGTTATGATTTCTGTTCCTATAATTGTTTATCATAAATTGTTTTGATTATTTTTCATATAGTGGTACTGTTGAGCGATTGATCACTTACTCTTGCAAATATTTTGTATAGTTTCACATTGCAGATGCCTAGGAGATTGTGTTGTCTTGGTAAGGGTCAGTTTCCAGTTCCTCCCGTGTTGAGCTCCTCTGAGTGTGTTGTGTTAGACCAGGTGTGGTCTGTGAGTTGCTGTAGAAAGTTAGAAATGTCGGGTAGTTTTAAATAAGTTGGTCTGTAATAAGTGTGTCACCTAAATTATACTTGAACCTGGAAAAGATCTTGAGAAGGGGTTATTTATATTGAAATAAAAGTGAGTGAATTGTGTTATAATTATAATTTGATATTGTTAGTGACGTCAACTCCTGACCCCGGGGTTGAGGCCGTCACAGATGAGCTAGGTCCTGCATCTCCCCCTATGTTCATGTCAGTTTCATCTGCATCCTCCTCATTAGAATTATCCCCAAAAGTGCCACCAGAATCTAACTCAAGAACATCACCAGCTATAGGTGGAAGAGAGTTGATTGCATCCTTTGCCCTTAGCATGGAGGCTCTAGTGTGTACCAAATTGAGAATCTTCTCAGCATCCTCATTTCCCTGTTCAGCTAAAATCTGATATGCTGGAGCAGGGCGAGTAAATGCCTCAGCATCAAAAGAGACAGAATCTAGAACAGCTTGATATTCTTGCTAAAATAGTTTCTCTCTAACTGCATCATTGGCATCCATTAACTCACTAGCATTAGGGTCTTCCTATTCTTCTGTACCTGCTTTTCTCTCATGTTCTCTCTGTTCTTGCATCAAGGGCTCTGTTAGTCCCTAACAATGCAACAAGAATTACAGAAGGGGGGTTGAATGGAATTCTTGAAACTTTTTCTGAATTATAAAATGTTCTAACTCAAAATATATATGTCAGTATTTTGATTTGCAAAGTGCAGAATGATAAATTAAAATGAATCAAAACACAAAGTAATAAAAACACACGTCTTTAAAACTTTCTGGTGGATTTGAATGTATCCACCAGATATATATATATATATATATATATATATATATATATATATATATATATATATATATATCAAGAGAACTCTGTGAAGCTTGAATAGCTCACAGCTGCTTACAAATAAGAACAACTAAAATTGCAGAGAAATGCTAAAGGATTCAGCATACAATTGTTTCTCTGAGAGAATACTTGCTTAGTCTTGTTGTTGTTCTACTTGCTACTCTTGGTTTATATATCACCAAGATTACACAATAATAAGACAAGATAATAAAACAAAACCTATCAAGTCTAATACTATGCTCCTTCATTACTCTATTCCAGCATCTTTGAATATCTTCATTATAGCATGGAAATGACAATGCTTTTTTGTTCTCAAAAGCCCAGTTGAATAGGCTTTCACATTCCTTTTATATACACTCGACGCATATGACTGTGTTGTCACTGTCGACAAATGTTTGAATTGATCATCCGTCGGGTACATGATCATCCGTCGGGTACATGATCATCCGTCGGGTAGCTTTGTTGATCATCCGTCGGGTAGCTATTTGGCACTTGACTTCATTTCATTTATGCAGAATTACAAGACATCATTTATGTACAATTAATCAACCTATTGTACATATCTAATTAAAGTCAACATGACTTATATGCTACTACAGAATCTATACAAAGGTGTTTGCAGAAATGTGCTACATGACTTATTGTTACATAAGCTACTCACTCGATGGATGTCAAATCATCATCCGTTGGGACTGTATTGAGTCATCCGTCGGGACTATATTTGCTTATCCATCGAGTGCTACATAATACACTAAGTTGGATCTACTAAGGTGTTTTGTTAATGAAATCATCAAGTTCACAACATATCCCCAACAATCTCCCCCAATTTATGTCTACTAGAATTGTAGCCATAAATTAAGAGAAACTTGATGATAACAAAACACTCAAAAAAATACAAATTTAAATGAAAGTAGATAAAACTGTAAAGTGCTGCAAATAACAAAATGTACCAAAATTTGCTCACAGTCATTTCCAAGCTTTCTGTTGTTTTCTTCTATCTGAGTTTGGAGCTGTCTGTGGAATTCTAGTTCATTAGATTCTGAGAGATTTAGCATTCCTTGCATTTCTAAAAGAGTCTCATTGCTAGAGATGCTCAACTAGTCTTCTAATCTGAAGAATCTTCTAACTCCCTTATCATCCATGAATTCCATCATCCAGTAGGGCCTTAGATGCACTTTACTTCCAGTATAAGGAATAGTTAGAGTCTTTGGGAGTGCATCTTTAGCTCTAATATTCCTCAGTTCTTCAATCTTCTTTAGAACCAGTCTTCTAGCTGTCACATTGAATCCAAAGTTCTTCTTAAATGATGAATAAACCTTTATCACCACAGATTGGCTTTCTTGAAGGATCCTGTGAAGTGGCCATTGAATCTCTTTTCCTCCCTTATACTTGAAAACTAACCTTTCAGGTAGATTTCTGTAAGCATCAATCCCTCTAACTTCTTCCAGTTCATTTAGATAGAGGTTTAGATCTGAGAATTCCTTGATGTCTCCCTTGTTGACTTTGGATTGAGCTTTGGTTAGGGACTTGGATTTGAGAGTTGAGGGCTTCACTTTCTTGACTAATCTGGTCTTTGTTTTCTTTGGCTTCATGAAGTGAGGTAGATTGAGTTCAGGATTTGGTAGACTATCCCAGTCTATTGGCTCATCCTTTGGAATGATAGGTTCACCATGAAAATTCTTGAATGGATCTATCTTGAATTCTCCATATGCCACAAAGGGCATGGATGTTTGAGTTGTTGTAGATGTAGACTTTTTGGGAAACTAATCTTCCAATTCCTTTTTATCAAAGTCCACTTTTCTCTTTGTATGAAGTTTGTATCTAAAAATTTTTCTCTGCTGTGATTCTTCTTGCATTTTCAGTTCCTTAGGTTCAGTGGTTTCAGATGTTTGTTCAGGAATTTGTTGAGTAGGTTTCACAGCTTGCAGCTTGGCCAAGATAGCAGCTTGCTCCTTCTTTTGTTTAACCTTTTTAGCATCTAGAGCAGCTTGCTTCTTTTCTTGCTTCAATCTTGCCTTCTATTCTCTTTTTGCTTCAGCAAATTGAGGGTGTCCAGCCACCACACAAATTTCCTAACCATTCCTGAAAACCTTGGAAATTCTTTTTTTCAATGCTGAATCAGCTGGATCCTTGTAGAATGCAATAGATCTTGACAATAGTTTCTTTTTATCTGGCTTTGGTGTCTCATACACTGTATCCAAAGGGTTCTTTAGAGAAGGTTTAGGATAGTTCACCTTTGGTTTCAAAATTAGCTCAGCCTTTGGAGATTTGATGTAGGATGGCTGTCCTCTTTCCAGATTATTCGTGGTCATTTCATTCACAGAGATTTGCCTGACTTGAGAGTGATGAATGGTTGATTTTTCTGGCTTCTTTGCTAGCCCAAACCTCTTCTGAATGTCCTCATCAATTTTCTCCCAGTTAATTTGGCTCAACTGCTTCTTTTCAGCTGCTCTCAATGTGGCTGCAGCTTCATTAATCAGATCAATAATGTCTTTAGTTGGTGGCTTGGTGAAAGCAATTGTAGGCACAATTACTTTGCTAACTTGAATATTAAGTTGTTTCTCCCCCTCACTTGAGTCTTTCTCCCCCTTTTTGTTATCATCAAGTTGTGTGAGAGGGAGTTGAGCAGCCACCAACTGTTGGAGTAGTGCAGTCTGAGTTTCTTGATTGTTAAGTATCGTGGCCATTGACTTCTCTACAGTGGATAGTCTTGAGTCCATGGCCTCAACTTTCCTATTGAGATCAGCCTCCTTCCTTAGCTTTTGAACAATTTCAGTCATGGTGGTTGCAGGGAGTCTAGCATCCATCCTTTCTATGATATCTTGCTTGACTTCAGAAATTTCTTATTTGATTGCATCGGGCCTTAATTTTATGCAGCTGGAGTGCTTCAAGATGTACTGTGAGTAGCTTCTTTGTGTTGGCATTAGTAGATGCCTGAATGGCTGCTTGGGTGTCATTAATTAGCTTGAATAGTGTTGATTGGAGATGTGAGTAGGAGCATTCTTTTATTAGCATCCAGGCAGGAACATCTGCATCTCCCCCTATGCTCATGCTATCTTCCCCATCATCCCCACCAGCATCCCTAAAAGAAGTTTCATCCAGTTTAAAATCACTACCAATGTTGGAAGGCATAGAAGTGATTGCATCCTTTGCTCTTTGTAAAGATTGTGTTTTATGCACCAAGTTCAACAATCTTTTAGCCTCCTCATTGCCCTGTACAGCTAGAGTTTGGTAAGATGTCACAGGGTGAGTAAATGTCTCAGCATCTAGGGAAATAGAATCTATAACAACTTGATATTCTTGCTGAAATAGCATTTCCCTTTCTGCATCATTGACATTCATTGACTCACTTGCAATGGTTTCCATCCTTATCACTCATGTACCTGCATTTCTCTCATGATCTCTCTTTTGTTGCATCAAGGTCTCACCTTGGCTCCCCACCCTCACACCCTCACATTCACCATCTAAGATGGGACTCCTCATACTCACTTTTTCCAGTCCTGAAGAAATGGACTGTATAGGTTCACTCTTTTCCTCTCCTTTTTCCTGGGAGCAACCCAGACTCTCACTCATTTCACTCCTTTCCCTCAATCCTAGGAGTGATTGCACTACTACTAAGTATTCTGCACTTGTAATAATTGATGAAATTTGAAGCTGTGCAGAGACACTCGACAAATAAGGAATATCCGTCGGGTTAGCAGTTTGACTATCCGACGGATAACTGCTGTTAAGCTTATCCGTCAGGATACAATCACTACTCGACGGATGAACAATATCCATCGAGTGAGTAGAAATGAATGAGTTTGGAGTGGAAACTATTGTAGACTTTGTGTAGATTGATGAAAATTTTGGCATAGATGTCTCAACAGTTTCAGAAAGAAATGGCAAGTGAGCCAACAAATCATCTAAAAGATTATGCTCACTTGCTTGGATTTTTGGCTTCTCCAAGAGAGTTAAAGATGGAAAATTTGGAAGTGATGTGTTTATCATGTCAACATCCAAAGAGTGTGTGGGAGAATTTGGTGTTTCAGGTGCTTCTATTATTAGAGATTTTGGCTTTGACCACTCTTTTCAATCTTTTTAATCTGACTTTGAGAAGGTGTAGTGATTGTGTCTTTAGCACCAGTTTGCACAGTGTGTGAACCTATGCATTCCCAAGGGTCTTTGATTTCTTCTTTCTAGTCTAAGTTTGGGGTGAGCTTGTGTCCCTTACCCATTTGGCCTATGCTCTTGGCTGAGAGCTATGTTCAATAGTAACATCCTTTTTGGAGGATGCAACTAGTAGTGAGCTTATATCTTTATTAAGCACTGCAGTTTGTTGAGAAACTACAATGTGGCTAGGCTGGGAAACACTCACCTCTCCAACTTTATCCTTAGGGTTTCTCTGATGTTCACCCTGTCCCTCACCTTTCTTACCCACCTTCACACTCCCCTCTTTAGGTTTGTTGGAATTTACAACTGGCATCTTTTGAGAGACACCAGAGGGGGCTTTCTTTATCTTTGTTTTTGAAATTTTGGATTTGGTACCTTGGGTAGGCAACTGTTGGGTCAATGACACAGTTGCCATATCTATACTAGAATGCAAAGAAGTTTGTGAGGTTGGAAGAGTAGAGACATTTGTGATTACCTCACTTACCTGAGGTGCCTCCATAACTGGAAAATAGGAGAGTGGCACCTCTTTGTGATGGTTTGCCCTGTTCAAATCTGCAATGATTCTCCTTTCTTGAACCCAACAATCTAATTTGTTTGTTGGGTTCTCAAGCACAATATCCTCAGAGAGGTGGTTAGCAAGCATCATTAAAAATCTAACATAGTAAACATTTTTACCCCTCTTATTTAGCTCCCCTAACTTAAACCTCAACTCAAATATGACAAGATCACTAAAGTTGAAAAATTTATCAGTAACTAGCATATAAAATATGTTGAGCATAGAGATATTAACTGAATCAAAATTGCTAATTTTACCAGAAAATACCTTAGTAACTACATCACACAAATAACTATCTTCCTTCCTAAGACCTAACCTTCTAATTTCACTTAATTTAGAAGTAGAGAGTGCATAGCCCATGGAATTAAGCATATTAACAATGTCAGTGTCTGTGTGTGGAGAAGTTATAGTATTATCAGGAATTTTGAAACATGTTTTAACAATATCACTATTAACACATAATTCATTATCTTTAATATTGAAAGTGATAGTCTTCTCAGTTGAGTTGTATGTTGTAGTTGTCCACATTTCTTCAACAACCTCACAGTAAATGGTGGGTGATTCCAGCATGGCATAGTTGAGTTAGCAGTTCTTCACAAAATCCATCATTTTGTGGTAGTCCCCAGACTGCTGAATCCCCTTGTTCACTAAAGCCGTGAAGTTGTTCTTCTCATAGATAAATCCAGTTTGAGACATGATCTTGACGACTGGTGCCATTGTTAGAGAGTAAAAACTTGCAGAGAGAGAGTAAGTGTTTTTGAGAAAGAAAGAAGTTAGAGCAGATGATTTGAGAACGATAAAAGAAAAACAATGAAAAATGAATTATGCTTTTATACTATCTCAAAAATAACTGTCAAAAATAATAAAGTAAAATATAGTAACCAATAAGAATTGCCCAAAATAGTCGTTTAAAAATAAACTGTAAAAATTCCATCAATTATCCGTCGTGTTATGCTTACAAACTGTAAGTATGCTCGATGGATAATGTTTAGAGAATCAACGGCTAAGAATAAGACAATTTGACGGATGAGTATAAATCACTTATCCGTCGATACATAAAATATTCCAGAAAAATAATTGATTTTATTAACATGTCGTATACCGACGAATGATCAAACTCGATGGATAATGATCATCCGTCGAAATGTAAATTTTGACTTAGCCAAAATTTCATCCAAGACTGAAAAATCAATTAAATTTATGGCTGTATTATAACTTGCAAATTATCTGAAAAGATTCAAGAGTAATTAAGCATACCTAACTCACTTACCAACCTGGAAAAGGTGGATTCATCCAGTGGCTTGGTAAATATATCTGCAAGCTGCTTTTCACTTGGAACAAAATATAGTTCCATAGTACCATTCATTACATGTTCCCTTATGAAGTGGTACTTGATGTCTATGTGCTTTGTTCTTGAATGCTGTACTGGATTTTCAGTGATAGCAATTATACTTGTGTTATCACAGAAAGTAGGAATTCTTTCCACTTGCAAACCATAGTCTAGCAATAGGTTTTTCATCCACAAAATCTGTGCACAGCCACTGCCAGCAGCAATATACTCAGCTTCAGCTGTAGAAGTAGAAACTGAATTTTGCTATTTACTGAACCAGGACACAAGCTTGTTTCCTAGAAATTGACAGGTTCCTGTTGTACTTTTCCTATCAATTCTGCAACCTTCATAATCTGCATCTAAATAACCAGTTAGATCAAAACCAGAATCTCTAGGGTACCAAATGCCAAGTTTTGGTGTTCCCTTGAGATATCTGAAAATTCTCTTAATAGCTACTAAGTGAGATTCTCTAGGATCAGCCTGAAATCTAGCACACAAACATGTAGCAAACATTATATATGGCCTACTAGCTGTTAAGTACGGAAGTGAGCCAACCATGCCCATATAACTTGAAATATCCACAGACTTTTCAGTAGTGTTTAATTCAAGCTTAGTTGCAGTGGCCATAGGAGTTTTTGCAGATGTGCAATCCATTAGATCAAACTTCTTTAAAATATCATAAATGTATTTAGTTTGACTAATGAATATTCCATCACTAACTTGCTTAACTTGCAAACCAAGAAAGTAAGTTAGTTCTCCAATCATACTCATTTCGTACTTACTTTGAACAAGTATGCTAGAGCCATTAACATTTCTAAAGAAAAAAGTTTTGTCTACAGTACCTCTAGTGAAGTGATTCTCTAAAAGAAACTTTGACAAGGTGTCATACCAGGCTCTCGGTGCTTGCTTTAGTCCATAAAGTGCTTTCAAAAGATAGTCTACATATTCTGAAAAATTTAGATCTTCAAAACCAGGAGACTGATTGACATAGACTTCCTCCTCCAAATCTCCATTCAGAAAGGCACTTTTGACATCCATTTGATAGACCTTGAAATTGGCATGGGCTGCATAGGCTAAGAAGATTCTGATGGCTTCAAGTCTTGCAACAGGAGCAAATATTTCATCAAAATCTATTCCTTCTTGTTGACAATAGCCCTTAGCAACCAATCTAGCTTTGTTCCTGACTACTATGCCATTTTCATCCATCTTGAATCTGAATACCCATTTGGTGTATATTGGATTCTTTCCTTTAGGCTTGGGTACCTACTTCCAAACATTGTTCCTTTCAAATTGGTTTAGCTCCTCCTGCATAGTTAAATCCAATCAAGATTCAACAAAGCTTCTTCTACCTTCTTTGGTTCTTCCTTAGAGAGGAAGCTGTTATATAGAGATTCTTCTTGAGTTGCTCTCCTTGTTTGAACTCTAGAAGATACATCACCAATGATGAGCTCAAAGGGGTGATCCTTTGTCCATTTCCTTTGTTGAGGTAGATTAGATCTAGATGAAGAGGCCTCATTGTTGTCTTGATGTGTGATTGAGTTTTGATTATTAGAAACTTCCCCTGAGTTTATGGATCTTTGATTTGAGAAAGGGGAACTTTCTGTAAGTGATCTATTCAGACTTTCAGCTTCTTTTGATGACCTGACGGATGGTGAATCTTGAGTCCCGACGGATGAAGCTGGTTGTCTCCCGACAGATAAAGCAGATTGTCTCCCAACGGATGAAGCATTTTGCAACTCGACAGATGTTGAATTTTGTGCTTCATTGGTAGTAGATTTCTCTGGATTATCCTTTGATGTTGTTTCTTGATCACTTTCATCATCACTGTCATCACTAACCATCTCCACATTGCCAAATTTGAGGCTCTCATGGTAATCTCCATCTTGTAGTCCTTCAATATTTTTATCATCAAACACAACATGTATTGATTCCACAACAATGTTGGTTCTCAGATTATAGACTCTATATGCTTTACCAACAGCATATCCAACATAAATTCCTTCATCTGCTTTAGCATCAAACTTCCCATTCTGATCAGTTTGATTTCTCAAGATGTAACATTTGCAGCCAAAGACATGAAGAAAATTTAGAGTTGGCTTCTTGTTATTGAACAATTGGTAGGGAGTCATGCATTTTGCTTGATTAACCAGAGAAATATTATGAGTGTAGCATGCAGTATTTACAGCTTCAGCCCAGAAATATGTTGGTAACTTAGATTCTTCAAGCATTGCCCTTGCAGCTTCAATAAGTGACCTGTTCTTTCTTTCTACTACTCCATTTTGTTGTGGAGTTCTTGTTGCTGAAAACTCATGCAAAATCTCATTTTCTTCACAAAATACTCTCATGACAGAATTCTTGAACTCAGTTCCATTGTCACTCCTGATTCTTCTAACTTTGAAATCAGGATGATTGTTGACTCGCCTTATGTGATTGATGATGATTTCATTAGCCTCATCTTTAGACTTAAGGAAATATGTCCAAGAGAACTTTGAGAAATCATCTACAATTACTAGGCAAAATCATTTCCTTGAGATGGACAACACATTGACTGGTCCAAACAAATCCATGTGCAGCAGTTGCAAAGGTTCTTCAATTGTTGAATCAAACTTCTTTCTGAATGATGTTTTAATTTGCTTTCCCTTTTGGAAAGCATCATACAGTCCATCCTTAGAAAACTCCACTTGAGGAATGTCTCTAACCAGTTCTTTCTTTACAAGTTCATTCATGGTCTTGAAGTTTAGATGTGATAGCTTCTTGTTCCATAGTCAACTTTCATCTTGACTTACTTTACAGAGAAGACAAGTAACAGATTCTGCATTTGATGAGTTGAAATCAGCTAAGTACACATTTCCTTTCTCACTCCAGTGAGAACCACTTTGTTGCTCCTCTTGTTTGTCACACACAAGCTTCTGAGTTGAAGGTCACTGAATTGCCTTTATCACAATGGTGGCTGATACTCAACAAATTGTGCTTGAGGCCATCCACTAAGGCAACCTCTTCAATGATGACATTGTCTTTTGAAATCAAGCCAGATCCCACAGTATAACCCTTGCTGTCATCTCCAAAAGTAATACTTGGGCCAGCTCTCTCCTTGAACTCTGTGAGCAGGGTAGAATCACCAGTCATGTGTCTTGAGCAACCACTATCCAAGTACCACAGATTCTTTCTATTTCCCTGCACACATTAAAATCAAATCAAGTTTATTTTGGTACCCAAGTTTCCTTGGGTCCTGCCTTGTTAGCTTTCTTCTTGTGTTTCTTAGGTTTGATCTCATTTAATTTGAGTATATCAGATTCATCCTTAGTCATCTTAGTTGGACCTTTGAAACCATTCATTAAAACAGAATTATCATGCACATTTTGATTAACAGGAAAAGGCATGCTATTAGCAAACATGTTATTCCAGTAGGGCATGCTAAATGGCATTTGAGGCATACTAAATACAGCATAATAATGATTGGGTGCAAATGGCATATTAGAAAATTGTGCATTCATATTCTGTGTAGACATAGAATTCATAGGCAGAGAAGGCATGGCATTCATGTTGGGAAAAGGAGGTGGCACAGATATGGAAGTAGGCATGGCAGTTTTGCAATTAATAGACAGATGATTTATACTACCACACTTAACACAGATTTTTCTTGGAGCATACTTATCAGGTGTGTAGTTATTATGTTTGTTAATCCCTACTTTACCATTTCTATTGTTTTTCTTTTTAGCCTCTGTTTTAACCTCAATCTTTTCTAGTCTGTCATTCAATTGCTTGATAGACAGATGACAAATATTCACTTTTTTCTCCTTCCTCACTTGACTAGATTCTCCTGAAATGAAGTTTTTGGAAACCGATCCATATTTTTCGTTTAACTTGGCAAGTTTGGCTTTACTCACAGGTTTGCTCACAGCCGACGGATGAGGATTTATGTCACTCGACGGATAATCCTTTTGGTTATTCGATGGATGACTCTCATCATCCGTCGAGTCCACATCTGTTAGCAATCCTTCAACCAAATTGGATTCCAGCTTCTCCTTTTCTTCTTCCAGGCTGCATCACAAAAGAATTCAATACCTTGAACTTTGGTGATTTGAGCATAACATCTCTAGATATTTTCCATGCCTTAATCACATCATGTTCTCGTTCAAGCTGCTTCTTCAAAATCTCTTCTTTCTTCAAGGACTCAGTTAATTCATCCTTAGCAATCTCACACTCAATTCTCAATTCTCAATTTTTCAAATTCAATAAACTGAGACTGTAGCAGATTATTCCTCTCACTTAAAAACAAATTGTTTTGTTTAATTTTAGCATTTTCCTTAGTGAGAGACTTAAGTGTAACACGCAAATGATATAATTCTGTAGACATGTCATTGATAGCATCATTACACTCAGCTTTAGATAGGTTAGTGGTGATTACCTGATTACTTGAAGAACTTGTCTCTGTTTCATCAGACTTGGCCATTAGGGCTAGATTGACATAGCTGACATCCTCATCCAGACCATCTGGTGCCCAGTCATTTTCTTGTGTAATGAAAGCCCTTTCCTTTTGTTTGAGCAACTCAAAATATTTCTGTTTATAATCCACAGGCTCAAACTTCTTCTTGCTGGAATTTGACTTTCTACACTCACTGGCAAAGTGCCCTGCCAAGCCACATTTGAAACATTTGAATTTTGATTTATCCACCATATTTCTATTTGGCTTAGCTGCTCCAAAGTTCTTCTTGAACTTGAGCTTGGAAAATCTTCTGGAAAGAAATGCTAGATATTCATCAATGTCATCCATATTATCTTGGCTCAAAGAATCTTCATTTTCTGCTACCATCCCCTTGCCCTTGTTTTCACAGACATTTGAAGTAGACTCAACAACTTTTATCTTCATCTCCTTGTCTTTCTCTAACTCAGCAACCAGTGCAATGGACCCTCCTTTCTTTCTCCCTTTCTCCATTCTTTCATCTTGCTCTATTTAAGGCTCATAAGTCTTTAGAATGCCATACAGTCTCTCTAGTGTAAACTCCTTGTATTCTTGTGAATTTCTCAAGGAGACTGTCATTGGTTTCCATTCTTTTGGTAGGGATCTCAGAAATTTGAGGTTAGGATCTTTGGTTTGGTAGACTATTCCATACAGCTTTAGAGCATTTAGTAGCTTTTGAAATCTACTAAAGATATCAGTGAGAGTTTCACCTTCAGTGGAAATGCTCATATTGCTGAATTAGTAACTGTATCTTGTTTTCTCTATCTTGTTCAGTGCCATCACAGATTATCTGAATTGTATCCCAAACTTCCTTGGCAGTTTTGCAATTGATGATGTTGTCAAACATGTCACCATCAACTCCATTGAACAGAATATTCATGGCCTTCTTATCTTTCCTGACTTGTTCAATATCAGGATCTGACCATTCATTCCTTGGCTTGGGAACTGATGGCTCATTTCCAGTTGCAGCTCTCATTAGTACATGAGGGCCTCTCTCTATGCAATCCATATAGGCCTCATCTTGAGAAAGTAAATGAAGATGCATCTTTACCTTCCAGGGATGGTAATTATCTTTGTCCAGAAAAGGAATATTGACTCCAACATCCTTCTTGTTCATCTTGTTGTTTGTTGTGATCTTTAAACTCTTTGTTCTTCAAGAGCTTGCTTTGATACCAATTGTTAGTCCCTAACAATGCAACAAGAATTATAGAAGGGGGTTGAATGGAATTTTTGAAACTTTTTCTGAATTATAAAATGTTCTAACTCAAAATATATATGTCAGTGTTTTGATTTGCAAAGTGCGGAATGATAAATTAAAATGAATCAAAACATAAAGTAATAATAACACACACGTCTTTAAAACTTTCTGGTGGATTTGAATATATCCACCAGATATATATATATATATATATCAAGAGAACTCTGTGAAGCTTGAATAGCTCACAGCTGCTTACAAATAAGAACAACTAAACTTGCACATAAATGCTAAAGGATTCAGCTTACAATTGTTTCTCTGAGAGAATACTTGCTTAGTCTTATTGTTGTTCTACTTAATACTCTTGGTTTATATATCACCAAGATTACAGAGTAATAAGACAAGATAATAAAACAAAACCTATCAAGTCTAATACTATGCTGCTTTTTACTCTATTCCAGCATCTTTGAATATCTTCATTATAGCATGGAAATGGCAATGCTTCTTTGTTCTCAAAAACCCAGTTGAATAGGCTTTCACATTCCTTTTGCATACACTCGACGCATGTGACTGTGTTGTCACTGTCAACAGATGTTTGAATTGATCATCCGTCGGGTACATGATCATCTGCCGGGTACATGATCATCCGTCGGGTAGCTTTGTTGATCATCCATCGGGTAGCTATTTGGCACTTGACTTCATTTCATTTATGCAGAATTACAAGACATCATTTATGTACAATTAATCAACCTATTTTGCATATCTAATTAAAGTCAACATGACTTATATGCTACTACAGAATCTATACAAAGGTGTTTGCAGAAATGTGTTATATGACTTATTGTTAAATAAGCTACTCACTCGATGGATGGCAAATCATCATCCGTCGGGACTGTATTGAGTCATCCGTCGGGACTATATTTACTTATCCGTCGAGTGCTATATAATACACTAAGTTGAATCTACTAAGGTGTTTTGTTAATGAAATCATCAATTTCACAATATATCCCCAAAAGGCTCCCCTTGGCTTCCCACCTTCGCACCCTCACCTTCACCATCTAAGGTGGGACTCCTCTCACTCACTTTTACCATGTTGGAAGAAATAGCATGCATGTGTTCAGTCTTTTCCTCTCCTTTTGCCCGAGCGCAACTCAGCCTCTCACTTAAGTCACTTCATTCCCTCAATCCTAAGATTGATTGAACAACTACTAAGTTGCCTACACTTATCACAATATTGGAAATTTCAAGCTATGTAGAGACTTCCAACGGATGAGAGATATCCGTAAAAATAGCAGTTGTGAATGTCGACAGATAACTTCTATTAAGCTTATCCATCGAGAGACAATCACTTATCGATGTATGAGAAATATTCGTCAAAGAGGTAAAAATGAAAGAGTTATGAGTTGAAACTACTGTTGAATCTGTGGTGATTGATCTGAGATTATGCACAGATTTCTCAGTAGTTTCATAAAGAAAGGGCAAGTGAGCCAACAAATCATCAATAAGATGATGCTCACTTGCTTTAGATTTTGGCTATTCCGTGAGCTTCAAAGATGGAGAATCAGGAATTGATGTGTTTATCATATCCACATCCAGTGAGTTTATGGGAGAATTATGTGTGTGAGGTGTTTCGATTGTGAGAGAATTTGGTTGTGACTCCATATTTATTGAAGCCACATCAACTGAGTTTGAGATGATGCATTAACTGAGTCTTTGACAGCAGTTGGCACTGTGTGTGCACCCTGTGACTCCCCCAAAGTTTTGGATTTCTTCATTCTAATGTAGGTTTGAGTTTGGCTTGCAGTTTCCCTACCCCATTTGTTCTGTGCTCTTGGAGATGAGCTAATTTCAATAGTTACATCCTTTTGAGAGGATGCAACTAGCAATGTGTTACTTTCCTTATTAATCACCACAACCTATTGGGAGACTATGGTGTGGCTAGGCAGGGATTCACTAACCTCTCTCACCTTATTCTTAGGGCTTCTTTGATGTTCACCATGTCCCGCACCTTTCTTACCACCCTTCACACTCCCCTCTTTTGATGTGGCAGTTTTTAAAACTAGTTTCTTCTGAGAGGAACTATAGTGGGGTTTCTTTGATTTGGATTTTGAAATGTTAGGTTTTGTGGCTTGGCTAGGCATCTGTTTGGTCACAGTCACAAATGCCATGGCCAAAGAAACTGGAGGTTAGAAAAGAGTTGAGATAGAAACAGTTACCTCACTTACCTGAGGTGCCTTCATGATTAACAGATAGTTAAGAGGCACTTCACTGTGAAGATTGTTCCTGTTTAAGTCAGCAAGTACCCTCTTTTCTTGGACCCAACAATCAAGCTTATTTGTTAGGTTCTCAATCAAGAGGTCCTTAGAAACATGGTTTGCTAGCATCATAAGAAACCTAGCATAATATATATTCTTGGACCTCTTCTTAATATCTCCTAATTTATACCCTAATTCTATCATGACAGAGTTACTAAAATTAAAGTACTTGTCATTCGAAAGCATATATAACATGTTAATCATGGAATAAGTAACTGCATCAAAGTTGCTAATTTTACCAGAAAATGCTTTTATAAAAGAATCATAAAGAAAACTCCATTTTCTCTAAGGCCCATTCTCCTAACCTCACCTAGTTTGGAAGGATTGAGAGAATAACCCATAGACACAAGCATGGTGATCACATCTCTGTCTGTGTGTGGAATAGTAGTGTTGTTTTCAAGCAAATGAAAGCAAGCTTGAATTTCATCACAGTTAATACAGTAATCATTACCTTTAAGAATGAAGGCAATGGTCTTATCTTTGGAGTTGTACACAGCCGTAGTCCAGATCTGCTCCATAAATTACAATAGATTACAGGATACTCAAATATAGCATAGCTTAGTTTACAGTTGCGAATGAAGTTCATCATCTTGTGATAGTCCTCAGATGTAACACCCCAAATCCGGGGTCGGGGATCCGGGTTGTCACGAGTTCTATTTCCCTTAATAACACCCAATCTTAATAAACAACCAACTACTACGTACTGTGACCCCACAATAAACACACACATTACAAGTTATAGTCTCAGAGATGAATACCAAAATAACACAAGTCATTTTATTCCACAATTATAAGTCATTATACCTCAAAAGGGTTTCTGAATAAATTTACATTTCTTTGCCATTATTACAATTCATAAAGATACATAAGTCTGGTACATCAAAAGTTGAAAGCCTAGCCTATTGGTAGTTCATACCTCAGCTATAGCGGCATCAACGCCTATAGGAAACTGCGGAACGTTTTCTATCCGCTCACAAATTGGGAGCTTGGTCATGTTCATCTTGTATATCTGTTGTTGTGTGATGAAAGAAGAAAGCAAGGGTGAGCAACAAGCCCACCGAAATAATATGTATAATAATTAACAATATATGAGCATTCTCATAGTACTCATGAAAGTCTTGGTCAAGAAGAAATGAATCAAGTTGATATCTTAACGTGACCAAGTCGTAAAATATTCAGTATATATGTATATATAATTTTTGAAATCTTTGAAATCCTCTGACATGTATTATATACACAGAGTTCCAGTTTATAACTGTACAAAAATATCATTGCAAGGTGATCTCATATATCTAACCCTGCCTCAACATTTTTGTGTAAATCTTTGTCATGCATAAGATAATCATTAACTAGATATAAGTTGAAAAGATGAAGTTACGAGATACTCCAATATACTTATTCTTTTCCGAATACTACTCGAACTACCACCGTTCAAGCTATAATCAGTTTCAAAAGTTCATCACATAGATGAGACTACAAGGTAAGACTTAAATAGATTCAATCTTTGAAATATCACTTGAAAGAATGAAGTTACGAGATACTTTATTAGTCCCGATATATATATACACCTATATATATATATACATTTCATACACTCTTCTGCTATGGAAGTATAAGCAGAGTTGTCATTCCCAAGAATTTTGGAAATAAGAAACTTTGGCATAAACCTGATATATTGTTGATCAGGGAAAGATACCAATTATGTCACCTTTTCTACTCATAGATGGATGAATCCCCCACTAGTCATCACCCTGGACGCATTAGGACCTTATGCTGGACTGCCACTCAGCCACTAACGCATTGATGGACTCCCACTGAGCCACTTACACTTTCATGGACCCCCACTGAGCCCATGTTTCTTATGCTGATGCATTTCGATTGGGCTTACTTCCCGAATGTTGGGCAAGTAATCAAGCTCTTTTATCAAGTTAGCAACTTCGTTGCTCCAAAAATACACCACGGAGCCGGATCCCTTAGGTTTTAAGCGAGTATTTAAATCCCATTCGAAAGGAAGATCTTAAATCTGAAAATGAGTTTTGGGATCCACTCTAGCTCTTAAAATCATTTTGAGAAATCGAAAACATTTTAAAGAATATTTAGAGTAATGATGATTTAATAAAATAAATCATTCCCGATATGTTAGAAAATATCTGAATATTATTATTTAAATAATATTCCCATAAGGATAATCTTCATAAAAATAATTGAAGTAGAAGTTTTAAAACTCATACTTGAAATAAATAATAAATAACAAAAGATATACTTATACGAAAGTATGATCTTTATTTGAATAATCGAAACTAAGTTTGATTATTATTCAAAACTATCGAATATACCTTATCCGATTAGTAATTATAGAAACTATATATATATATATATAATATTATACCCGGGAACATCGACTCCCGGTTTAGAAAAATATTCACCTTCGGGTCCCCTATACTAAGGGTATACGCAACTACTGCTTATCTCTAGCATAGGTATTATGCAGTTTATAAGCATTTGAATTTATAATAGAATATCAAGATTACGAAACAGGCATTACGAAACAGGCATGCATATATATCATATCAATATGCTCCAATATATCGCAAGATTTGCTAATAACAATCATACACTTATCACAAGTTAATGCATATACACATATACATCATAACAACAGTTATACGGGTAGAAAACTTGCCTGAGCGTTCCGGGGTAGACTTAAGCTTAGAGTGGGTCCGGTAACCTATGAACAGCAACATAAGCTGGAATTAGACCACGGTCGCTTAAGAAACTATTCAACACTCACTCATACCCTAATGGTCGCTTATACGCTTAACAATTTGCGTTAATCGTTTGTGTACCCTCGGCTCCGCCAATATTAATAAATTAACCGTTACGAATTTTAAGGCGACTCTTTTGCGAGTACTTTACCAACTGCCTAACCCACCTTACATAATTGTTTCGTAATCTAATTAGTATTTTAAGGGCCTTAAACAAGGTTTCAAAGTTACTCGAGATTTCGGGGTTCTCTCGCGAAACCTCGATACTTAAAATGGTCGTTTCTCATCGCTCGTAACTCGGATTTAGGCGAACAACATATCAAAACGAAGCTCGTAAAATGAACTATCTAATCATGGAAAAGGTCAGAATCTTACAGTGAGTGAACGGATCCTGAAGCTAAGTACAAAAACAGTCTAAGGTAAATCGGGCATTACGACGGCTATGTTTACGTGATTCCCAAAATAATTACCACTCTAAAAGCTCATCAATTCACTCCCATCCTCCAACAATCAATAACACAATAAATACAACTTAAACCACTGAAAAATCATTCCACACTCCAAGGTCTTACCAACTCATTCAATCACTACAAATTCACCATTCAAAATCAACATAACTTCACAAAAATCACTACTAAACGTGGATCTAACTATACATTTACCAATTCATCTAAAAACTCAAACAATCAAGCTTAGTACTAAAGGTCAAGAAGTTTTTATACCTTGATTTGTGAGTGAAAGTTTTCCAGGGAGCCTTAAAACCTTGATCAATCCTTATACAAGCTTGGATCTCACAAACAATCAAGAAAACACAAAGTTAGATTTTGAAGTTTCTAAAAGTCCGATTTAAAGAACTGTAAAAATGAAGATCTTACCATGATTATTTGGATGACACTTGTGAACAAGAGTTGTATTACATCTCAATACCTTTCCAACGAGTTATTGAACATAATATTTGAGTGAGTATTGAAGGAGATATGGCAGTTTGCAGTTGCTAGTATCATTTTGGCCGAGAGCAAAATGATGAAATGGAAAAAAATGAAAAAGCTTCTTTGATTTCCTTGCATAAATATCTTCTCCCTTAATGACATCATCCATCATGCATCACTTTCTTGCCATGTGTCAATCCCTTGTGGTTTGATGATGTCATAATCCTTGGCTTCTTGTACAAGCTTGTCTCTTGGTCGCTTATTTGTTTTATGGTGCGCTTAACTCTCGTTCTCGTTAATAGTTTGAGGGATCATATCCGGGATCTTATTACTTGGGCTTCCCTGAACCTTTATTAATATTTTATATTCCTTTAATGATCCTCTGATATTATCCTTAAATAAAAAAATCATTTTAATCATGTTACCTTATACTCAATTCTTTCGGTATCTGGTGGATTTTCGGGAAAAATCAAAGTGTCCGGATTCGAATTCTGACGACCTTTACATACACTCATTTATTTCATGGAATACTAATACTATCTCAGAATTTCCATAACAGTACTCCTATATAGTGTGGTCTGATAATTTTCCTTAATCAGCATAATTAGAAAAAAAAATTACTATTCATCAGGGTTTCAAAAATTTCCAGAAATTGGAGTTAATTACAATCTCCCCTCCTTAAAAGGATTCCGTCCCGGAATCAGATATAAAACAGTTGGTGATGCTTTTCTAGCATTGTGCTTTCTAACTCTCAAGTAATTTTTTTTCCACATTGTGGTTTTGCCACAAAACTCTGACTAGTCTGATAAACCTGTTCCTAAGCACTTGCTCCTTTCAATCCATAACCCTTACTGGTTGCTCCATATAGGTCAAGTCTGGTTGCATGTCTATGCGCTCGTATTCTCCTATGTGTCCGACATACGGATTATGCTTCCTTAATATTGATACGTGGAACATGTTATGAACTTGCTGCAGGTTCGGAGGTAGGGCTAGTTCATTTGATAACTTCCCAATACATCATAATATATCCAAGGGTCCAACAAATCGTGGACTTAGCTTTCCTTTCTTTCCGAACCTCATCAATCCTTTACAAGGCTTTCCAAGAGGATACCTTTAACAACACTAGGTACTGTATTTCATACTCTTTATCCTTTCATTGTCAAATCAGCATACTTCTTATGTCCATCTTGCGCTCTACAACTTCATCCTAACATAAGGGAGATCGACATTGTCTTCCCTCAAGGATCTCATAAGGCGACATCTCGATACTGACATACAATCTATTGTCATAAGAAAACTCAATCCGCGTTAAGTGATCATTCCAAATTCTTTCAAGTCTATTGCACAGACTCTCATCGTAGCTTCTAGCATTATAGCTTTTGCTTCTCAATACCCACTCTTTTCCAGTTCGTAATCGTTACTATCTTCCGTACAGAATACTATTCTAGATATACCTTTACTCGCTAGATTTTTATAACCTTTTAATAAATGCGTCAACCTAAGTATCACGAACGCGTTTCCATTCCGAATACCACCATACTTTTACTACTCCTTTTTCAGCTGCTTCTGTTTTCCAAAGTTTGATCAATCATATAGAAGTAATGGAATTTATTGAGAGATCACTATGATCATGAACACTTGTTCTATTGCATAGTTAGTACAGAAGGTGGCCAGCCTTTAGTACTTGACAAATAATTAAACAACATGTGGTATCCTACTAGGCTTCGATTACATAGATAGATAGTCATTAGGCTATACCTCCCCTTTTAGAAGGGTTGTTCTTCTCAGTTTGCACGAAAATGAAAAGAAGAGAAAAGAACGAATTTAAGAGAATTATATGTAAAAATATAAATGGTCACAATATATGTGGCTTGAAATCTACCTCTGAACTATAGAGGTTTATCACCGGAGAACAAAATACATATAGATCTATATATATATATCAACATCAAGTATTATCGCATTGTATTTCACATGCCTAAATATTTTTGCTATTCCGTCCATCATTCTATGGACCCATGCTCTTGTGCGAGCTTAAAAAAAACAATCATCTTTGAAACTCCCTCGACATCGAAAATCGAATCTGGGATTTCATTCTAGACATCATCGTTACTAGAATCCATTGCTACACCGCAACCTTCTTCGTATAGTAATACTACTCTTTATTGATAAAAAGGAATAAATATTCAATTGGTAGATGATCAACTTAATTAGTCTATCATTGATAACTTGTACATCACCACGACCCGATTAGTGGTACTTAATCTTAACATCCTTTACAATACAACTCTCACGGTTCTTATCGTCTCATTATTCAAAGAATTATTGATGCATTACTATAGTCCACCACGGACCTACGGTAGTCATTCGTTTTCCATAAAATCGTAATATCTAACCATACAGAGTCCATACCTACCGTATCGAATTCTTCTAAGGAGGTAACATAATCGCCATTCATGATTCATGAAGAACACTCCTGAACTTGATGTACATATGATATGAAGCAGATAAAATTGCAGAAGGATTTCAATGAAAGCAACGATAGTCGGCTAATACCATTATTAACCATATATCTTTATTAGGAGACATGAAGCTCAAAGGTTCATTTATTCATTTCGTAACATAGTCCTGGCTTATCTCAAGATAGGACCTTCTAAGATAGATAGCCCGCTCACGGCGATTACATGAATTAAATCTTTAGCAAACTACTATTACGGTTGAGTATCGCACCATCATCAGAAGAAATATTAATATTTCACACCATAATATAACCTTCACGGCTTTAGCCATCATCACTGTATTCCTCTGGCACGAGCGCCTATAATTGCTCTCTTATACTTAGAGTGTCGGCCATCTCATTGGCCTTTCCTGAGAGTAATAGTTCCTTATAATCAATGTCTTTTGAACGATCTCCAACTAAATTTTCTACCTCATTTCCAATCACTGCTTGTGTAAAAATGCTCTTCCTTAAGCTTTGGTGAGAGAAAAAAAATATCACCATTTTTCTAAAAGTTATTCCCTCGGTCTTTAGAGGTTAACATTGTCATGACTGACTCTCGATCATACTTAGGACGTCTCTTATCTTGGGTCCTTCTTGTTTTCACCAATCTCGACCTTCATTGGGTAGATCCATACTTTGTTATGGTTCAACACGTGCCCACCTGGCATTAATATAATTACGTCATATTTATCAAAATTTCTATTCTTCAGAACTTTGAATATTACCTTTCTCCATGTAAGACCTCTAAAATTATCCTTGAATCATTCCTCCTGTATTCTCTAGATACAAGGCATATCAAAATAGCATTTACTAATACTAGAACCATTGTCTATATACTTCTGAAAAATTTCTCCACTGATCCTTAAAGGTTGTTATTACCTTAATCCTTTCCAATTCATACTGTCAAAACTCATATTGTCCCTATTAAGGGCGAAATGCCAACCTTTATACATTCCCCTAGGGTTCATCTCAAGTTATCGAGGTTCTATCCTTAATTCCTCCTTTAAAAAGGTACTTGCATCCTTCCATGGATAAATCAAGTCATATATCCTTGATAGATTATCTTATTCAATCATTCCCACCTCGATAGTCTATACCAAATCTCACAATAACATCCTTATTCAAGCTGAGGTCAATCCATATGGCCTCCAAAAGATAATAATGGTTATCCGCTTTTCTTTCCTGATTTGGTAATAATAACAGGGATGTTCTGGAAGATATTGGTCGTGTTCAATGTGAACTTTTTAGTTCTAACTGTTCATTTATCTCTATTATTTATCTCAACCGTCATCTCAATATTGGGATATCTTTTATACCTGGCGTCTCCCTTTTTGGGTATCAAGCCGCCGGTCTTACCTACACTTCATATTCTTGAAGGTCACTTCCTTCATCCAATTTCCTAATTTCTTACTTTCTTGTCTCTTCAGTCCATCCTTGTTTTCTTATTAGCCCATCAATCTATCTCGAAGTGTCTTCGAATACTCCCAACTTAAAGGGGATAATATATATATATATATCATTTATGCCTTCAACCATCAACTTTAACTCATGATGAATCACCTTCATCCTGATGATCACCTACTTTTCTATTTCTATTACTACGAGTCTTTAGGGTTTACTCGTACCCAACTCCCTTATCATTCCTCAAACTCTATTGCCTTTATATTCCTTTCCACTTCAGTTTCTTTTTATTTTCCTTTCTATTACAATCATTTCATGAACCAACACAACATAAGCATTAATTTCAAACATCCCGTCATTCTGGATTCGTGTCCTTCAGACGAACCTTGATGACTTTCACAACCTAGATTCATGATTTATCATACTTGTCCGCCTCTGGCCTGGTTTTAAAACTTTTACACTATCTCTTTATCTTCCTTAGCCTTCCACCAGCGGGTGGCCTCTCTCTTAGGAAGGTAAGTGGCAAAAACAGTCTTTTCCGCTTCGTCAATCATTTAGAATCTCAAATGATTCCTCTATTTCCTTTAGCCAGGCTCTTGCCTCGACTGGGTCAACTTGTTCTTTGGAACTCTGAGAGCTTAGCGACTTAAAGGTCCTGAAAGAATTTCCCACACATTGTTTCCTCAGGGTGGTGGTTGGGGATAATAGTCTAAGTTCTGTTTAGACAGGTCCATGAATTTCCGTATAGGAGTACCATCTCGGGTCTCCTTTCCTTACTCGACTTCTGTTTCCTTAGTATGAACGTTCCCTCCTCCTCCCCATAATCGGGGTCATCCTACATGTTTTAAATCCTCATTTTCCACTTCATTATGTTATGGGTTCCTTCTATCTTGATGGCGACCTCCCTGACTATCACATTCAGGGTTTGCTCTAAATCTTATTCCTCAAACTAGGGCTTTCATCTAAGATCTCATCTTTAAGCTCTTGAACATTAAAACCCATTTTTTATTGAAATACCTCATTATTCCCTTATCATCTTTCTCGATATTAATCTCTTCTCCCATCATTGGCTCTCTACCTTCATTCATCACTTTTTCTTGGCACAATATGATCTTTTCCAATAATTCGGGCTGCATTACAATCTCAAACAGCTTTTCGGTACCGGCTCCAGTTACCTTCACTTATATTTCCATTTTCTCGAAATCTCTTACCAATTCTTCTGAAGACATTATCATCTTGAGTCTCTCCTTTCTACTAAGGGCGTCATCCACCATATTGGCTTTTCTTGGATGATAAAGAATCTCATAATCATAATCCTTGATTAGATCTAACCACCTCCTCTGGTGCATGTTGAGCTCCATCTGCGTGAAAATGTACTAAACTCTTATGGTTTGTGTAAATCTCGCACTTCTCTCCATACAAGTAGTGCCTCCAATCTTTAGGGCAAAACTATTTCCGTGAGCTCAAGATCATGGGGGGGATTTCAAATTTTATATTCCCTTAATTGACTTGACGCGTACGTGAATACCTTGTCGTGCTGTCTAAGCACGCACCCTAATTCCTTGTGTGAAGCGTCACTTCAAATTACCAAATCTCCTTTTCCATCCGGCAACGCCAACATAGGGGTTGTCACCAATCTTTGCTTCAGTTCTTGGAACCTGTTCTCGTATTTCTCTGTTCATTCAAACTTCTCAGTCTTACGAGTAAGCGGAATTACAGGGGCTGCGATCTTTGCAAACTTGAACAAACCTACGGTAGTAACCGACCAATCCTATCTCTGGTAGTCACCCGGACTAGGGTCTTTTATTCCTTAGCGATCATCTCTTCAGTCTAGTTAGGATCCTTCACGAGATCCACCTCAGCAACAATCCCTTCTGGGATAACATCCTTAATCATTACATCCTTAATATGAACATCATCTGGTCCCTTGTTAGGTTGCCCCATTGGATCCACAATCTGATCCCCAATATGGAGTAAAACATCATCATATTATTGCTCTTGAACTTCAGGGTTCGGAGTCCCACTACCATATACGATAACGAACTACGCTTCTATCATGATATTTATAAGGGTTCCCATAAGGGTTTTAACTGTCAATACTACCTTAGGTAGTCTGACTATGAACTTGGCAAGAGTTCTTATTATCTTAGTGAACTTCTTATCTTAACGTCGCATCATCTCTGAGGTTTATAACGCTTCGCTCTGATACCATTTCTGTAACACCCCCAAATCCGGGGTCGGGGATCCGGGTTGTCACGAGTTCCATTTCCCTTAATAACACCCAATCTTAATAAACAACCAAATACTACGTACTGTGACCCCACAATAAACACACACACCACAAGTTATAGTCTCAGAGATAAATACCAAAATAACACACGTCATTTTATTCCACAATTATAAGTCATTATACCTCAAAAGAGTTTCTGAATAAATTTACATTTCTTTGCCATTATTACAATTCATAAAGATACATAAGTCTAGTACATCAAAATTTGAAAGCCTAGCCTATTGATAATTCCTACCTCAGCTACAGCGGCACAACGCCTATAGGAAACTACGGAACATTTCATATCCGCTCACGAATTGGGAGCTTGGTCATGTTCATCTTGTCTATCTGTTGTTGTGTGATGAAAGAAGAAAGCAAGGGTGAGCAACAAGCCCACCGAAATAATATGTATAATAATTAATAATATATGAGCATTCTCATAGTACTCATGAAAGTCTTGGTCAAGAAGAAATGAACCAAGTTGATATCTTAACGCGACCAAGTCGCAAAATATTCAGTATATATGTATATATACTTTTTGAAATCTTTAAAATCCTCTGACATGTATAATATACACAGAGTTCCAGTTTATAACTGTATAAAAATATCGTTGCAAGGTGATCTCATATATCTAACCTTGTCTCAACATTTTTCTGAAAATCTTTGTCATGCATAAGATAATCATTAACTAGATATAAGTTGAAAAGATGAAGTTACGAGATACTCCAATATACTTATATATTTTCTGAATACTACTCGAACTACCACCGTTCAAGCTATAATCAGTTTCAAAAGTTCATCACATAGATGAGACTACAAGCTAAGACATGTATAGATTCAATCTTTGAAATATCATTTGAAAGAATGAAGTTATGAGATACTTCATTAGTCCCAATATATATATACACCTATATATATACATTTCATACACTCTTCTGCTATGGAAGTATAAGCAGAGATGTCATTCCCAAGAATTTTGGAAAGAAGAAACTTTGCCATAAACCTGATATATTGTTGATCAGGCAAAGATACCAATTAAGTCACCTTTTCTACTCGTAGATGGATGACTCCCCCACTGATCATCACCCTGGACGCATTAGGACCTTATGTTGGACTGCCACTCAGCCACTTACGCATTGATGGACTTTCACTGAGCCACTTACACTTTCATGGACCCCCACTGAGCCCATGTTGCTTATGCCGACGCATTTCGATTGGGCTTACTTCCCGAATGTTGGGCAAGTAATCAAGCTCTTTTATCAAGTTAGCAACTTCGTTACTCTAAAATTACACCACGGAGCCGGATCCCTTAGGTTTTAAGCGAGTATTTAAATCCCCTTCGAAAGGAAGATCTTAAATCTGAAAATGAGTTTTGGGATCCGCCTTTTAAAATCATTTTGAAGACTCGAAAACATTTTAAAGAATATTTAGAGTAATGATGATTTAATAAAATAAATCATTCCCGATATGTTAGAAAATATCTGAATATTATTATTTAAATAATATTCCTATAAGGATAATCTTTATAAAAATAATTGAAGTAGAAGTTTTAAAACTCATACTTGAAATCAATAATAAATAACAAAAGATATACTTATACTAAAGTACGATCTTTATTTGAATAATCGAAAATAAGTTTGATTATTATTCAAAACTATCGAATATACCTTATCTGATTAGTAGTTATAGAAACTATATATATATATAATATATATATTATACTCGGGAATAAAGACTCCCGGTTTAGAAAAATGTTCACCTTCGGGTCCCCTATACTAAGTGTATACGCAACTACTGCTTATCTCTAGCATAAGTATTATGCAGTTTATAAGCATTTGAATTGATAATAGAATATCAAGATTACAAAACATGCATGCATATATATCATATCAACATGCTCCAATATATCGTAAGATTTACTAATAACAATCTTGCACTTATCACAAGATAATGCATATACACATATACATCACAACAACAGTTATACGGGTAGAAAACTTGTCTGAACGTTCCGGGGTAGAATTAAGCTTAGAGTGGGTACGGTAACCTATGAACAACAACATAAGCCGGAATTAGACCACGGTCTCTTAAGAAACTAGTCAACACGCACTCATACCCTAACGGTCGCTTATACGCTTAACGATTTGCGTTAATCGTTTACGTACCCTCGGCTCCACCAAGATTAATAAATTAACCATTACGAATTTTAAGGCGAATCTTTCGCGAGTACTTTACCAACTGCCTAACCCACCTTACATAATTGTTTCGCAATCGAATTAGTATTTAAGGACCTTAAACAAGGTTTCAAAGTTACTCGAGTTTTCGGGGTTCGCTCGCGAAACGCTGATGCTTAAAATGGTCGTTTCTCATCGCTCGTAACTCGGATTTAGGCGAATGACATATCAAAACGAAGCTCGTAACATAAACTATCTAATCATGGAAAAGGTCATAATCCTAAAGTGAGTGAACGGGTCCTGAAGCTAAGCACAAAAACAGTCTAAGGTAAATCGGGCATTACGACGGCTATGTTTACACGATTCCCAAAATAATTACCACTCTAAAACCTCATCAATTCACTTTCATCCTCCAACAATTAATAACACATAAAATAAAACTTAAACCACTGAAAAATCAGTCCACACTCCAAGATTTTACCAACTCATTCAATCACTACAAATTCACCATTCAAAATCAACACAACTTCACAAAAATCACTACTAAGCGTGGATCTAACTATACATTTACCAATTCATCTAAAAACTCAAACAATCAAGCTTAGTACTAAAGGTCAAGAAGTTTTTATACCTTGATTTGTGAGTGAAAAGTTTCTAGGGAGCCTTAAAATCTTGATCAATCCTTATACAAGCTTGGATCTCACAAACAATCAAGAAAACACAAAGTTAGATTTTAAAGTTTCTAAAAGTCTTATTTAAAAAACTGTAAAAATGAAGGTCTTAACATGATTATTTGGACGAGACTTGTGAACAAGAGTTGTAGGCCATCTCAATACTTTTCCAACGAGCTATAGAAAATAATATTTGAGTGAGTATTGATGGAGATATGGCAGTTTGAAGTTGCTGGTATCATTTTGGCCGAGAGCAAAATGATGAAATGGAAAAAAATGGAAAAGCTTCTTTGATTTCCTTGCATAAATATCTTCTCCCTTGATGACATCATCCATCATGCATCACTTTCTTACCATGTGTCAATCCCTTGTGGTTTGATGATATCATAATCCTTGGCTTCTTGTACAAGCTTGTCTCTTGGTCGCTTATTTGTTTTACGGTTCGCTTAACTCTCGTTATCGTTAATAATTTGAGGGATCATATACGGGATTTTATTACTTGGGCTTCCCTGAACCTTTATTAATATCTTTTATTCCTTTAATGATCCTCTGCTATTATCCTTAAATAAAAAAGCCCTTTTAATCATGTTACCTTATACTCAATTCTTTCGGTATCTGGTGGATTTTCGAGAAAAATCTAAGTGTCCGGATTCGAATTCTGACGACCTTTACATACACTCATTTACTTTATGGAATACTAATACGATCTCAGAATTTCCATAACAGTACTCCTATATAGTGTGGTCTGATAATTTTCCTTAATCGGCATAATTAGAAAAAAAAAATACTATTCATTAGGGTTTAAAAAATTTCCAGAAATTGGGGTTATTACATCAGAAGCAGTAATGCTCTTTTCCACCAGTGCCATGAAGTTGTTCTTCTCATAGACAAATCCAGTATGAGACATAATCTTGACTTCAGGTGCCATTGTTGTGATTGAAAGCAGTTACAGAGAAAAAGGGTTTTTGGAGATGAAGAGGGTAAAAAAATGCTTTGAGAAAGATAAAAGTAAAATTAAAAATGAAAAGGGGCTTTTATACTTTCTCAGAAATAAACAAGTAAAAATTAAAAAGTACAATAAAGTACCCAATGAAAATTACCAAAAATAGCCATTTAAAAATAAGGCAGACTGTAGAAATTCCAAAATTTATCTATCGACACATATATACACGCTTTAAGTAAAGTCGACGGCTAGGGTTTGGAATTAACGACTAAGATTGAATCAACACAAAGGATGCATGATGTACCTTTATCCGTCGAGAGATAAGGTACCCAGAAATATTTGACTTTCAACGGATAATCCTTATCCGTTGAATGCTGTCAGAATTTACCTTTAGCAAATCTCCATTTTTGGTGTCGGGGTCTGACAGCTGTCAAATCCTGATTTTTAATGTCAGGATCTGAGCACTTGCAAATCCTGATGCCAGTGTCAGGATCTGATAACTTGCAAATCCTGATTTGTATCTTTGATGAAGTCAAGCTTATTTCTGGATGCATTAAAAATTTCTTAGACATCAAAATAACTTAGGAATAATTAAACATACCTAACTCATTTACCAACCTAGTGAAGGTTGACTCATCAAGTGGCTTGGTAAAGATGTCTGTAAGTTGCTGCTCACTTGGAATAAAATGAAGTTCCACAATACAATTCATGACATGTTCTCGAATGAAATGGCACTTGATGTTAATATGCTTTGTTCTTGAATGCTGTACATGATTTTCAGTAATGGCAATAGCACTTGTGTTGTCACAGAAGATTGGAATCTTGTCCACATGTAGACCATAATCCAATAGATGATTCTTCATCCACAAAATATGTGCACAACAGCTACCAGCAGCAATATATTCAGCCTCAGTTGTGGAAGTAGAAACTGAATTTTGTTTCTTACTAAACCAGGATACTAACATGTTTCCTAGAAACTGATAGGTTCCTATAGTACATTTTCTATCTGTTAGTCCCTAACAATTCAACAAGAATTACAGAAGGGGGGTTGAATGGAATTCTTGAACCTTTTTCTCAAATTATAAAATGTTCTATCTTAATAATATATAAGTGTTTGATTTGCAAAGTGCGGAATAAGAAGTTAGTAAAATCAAAACACAAGTAATTAAAAACACAAGTCTTTAAAAATTTTCTGGTGGATTTGAATGTATCCACTAGAGATATATATTATATCAAGAGAACTCTGTGTAGAAAGATTAGCTCACAGCTGCTTACAAATATGAACAACTAAGTTTTCAGAGAAATGCTAAGAATACAGCTTATAAATATTTCTCTGAAAATTTTCTTGCTTAGTGTTCTTGTTGTTCTATTTGCTACTTCTTGGTTTATATATTACCAAGATTACAAAGTAATAAGACAAGATAATAAAACAAAACCTATCAAGTCTAATACTATGCTGCTTCATTACTCTATTCCAGCATCTTTGAATATCTTCATAATAGCATGGAAATGGCAATGCTTCTTTGTTCTCTAAATCCCAGTTGAATAGGCTTCCACATTCTTTTTGCATACACTTGACGCATGTGACTGTGTTGTCACTGTCAACAGATGTTTGAATTGATTATTTGTCGGGTACATGATCATCTGTCGGGTGGCATTGTTGTTTATCCGTCGGGTAGCTATCTGGCACTTGACTTCATTTCATTTAAGCAGAATTACAAGACATCATCTATGTACAATTAATCAACCAATTCTGCATATCTAATTAAAGTCAACATGACTTGAGTGCTACTACAGAATCTAAACAAGGTGTATGCAGAAATGTGCTACAGACTCATTATGACACAAGCTACTCACTCGATGGATAATAAATCATCATCCGTCGGGACTATATTGAGTCATCTGTCGGGACTATATTGAGTCATCCGTCGAGTGCTACATTTTTCACCAAGTAAAATCTACCAAGGTGTTTTATTAATGAAATCATCAAGTTCACAACATATCCACAACAATCTCCCCCAATTTATGTCTACTGAAATTGTAGCCATAAATTAAGAGAAACTTGATGATAACAAAGCACCCTAAAAATACAACTTTAAAAGTAAGTAGATAAAACTGTAAAGTGCTTCAAATTAAAAAATGCACAAAGATTAGCTCACAGTCATTTTCAAGTTGCTCCTCTAGCCTGAGCAGTTTAATCTAATTCCTTGAAGGTCTATATCTCTTTCCAAGCTTTCTGTTGTTTTCTTCTATCTGATTTTGGAGTTGTCTGTGGAATTCCAGTTCATCAGATTCTGAGAGATTTAGCTTTTCTTGCATTTCCAAAAGAGTCTCATCGCTAGAGATGCTCAATTGGTCTTCTAATCTGAAAAATCTTCTAACTCCTTTGTCATCCATAAACTCCATCAGCCAGTAGGGCCTTAGATGCACTCTTCTCCCTGTGTAAGGAATAGTTAGAGTCTTTGGGAGTGTATCTTTAGCTCTAATTCTCCTCAGTTCTTCAATCTTCTTTAGAACAAGTCTTCTTGCAGTTACATTGAATCCAAAGTTCTTCTTGAATGATGAATAAACCATTATCAGCACATATTGGCTTTCTTGAAGGATCCTGTGAAGTGGCCATTGAATCTCCTTTCATCCCTTGTACTTGAAAACTAACATTTCAGGTAGATTCCTGTAGGCATCAATCACTCTGACTTCTTCCAGTTCATCTAGATAGAGATTTAGATCAGAGAATTCCTTGATATCACATAAGTACATGTAATCTCCTTTGTTGACTTTGGATTGAGCTTTGATTAGAGATTTGGATTTGAGAGGTGACAGCTTCACTTTCTTGACTGTTCTTGACTTTGTTCTCTTGGGCTTGTTAAGGATTGGCAAATTGAATTCATGAATTGGTAGACTTTCCCAGTCTATTGGTTCATCCTTAGGCACAATAGGTTCACCATGAATGTTCCTGTAAGGATCCACCACCTTAATGTCTTCAAATACCACTGAGGGTTTTGATGTTTGAGTTGTAGTTGGAGTGGATTCCTTGGGAAACTGATCCTCCAATTCCTTACCAACAAAGTTCAATTTCCTTTTGGTTCTTTTGGCCAATTCCTTGTATCTGTGAGATTTCTTCTGTTGTGGTTCAACTTGCTTCTTTAGATCTTGAGATTCAGTGATTTCAGATGGCTGAGCAGGAATTTGTTGTGTTGGTTTCACAGCTTGTAGCTTGGCCAAGATAGCAGCTTGCTCTTTTTTTTGTTTAACCTTTTTAGCATCTAGAGCAGCTTGCTTCTTTTCTTGCTTCAGTTTTGCCTTTTCTTCTCTCTTTGCTTCAGCAAATTGAGGATGTTCAGCCACCACACAAATTTCTTTACCATTCCTGAAAACTTTAACAATTCTCCTTTTCAAAGCTGAATCAGCCGGATCCTTGTAGAAGGCAATGGATCTTAACAACAGTTTCTTCTCATCAGGCTTTGGTGTCTCATACACTGTATCCAAAGGGTTCTTTAGAGATGATTTTGGATGGTTCACCCTTGGCTTCAAAAGTACTTCATCCTTTGGGGATTTGATGTAGGATGGCTGTCCTCTTTCTAGATAGTCCGTGCTCATTTCATTCACAGAGATTTGCCTGACTTGAGAGTGATGAATGGATGACTTTTCTGGCTTCTTTGCTAGCCCAAACTTCTTTTGAATATCCTCATCAATTTTCTCCGAGTTGATTGGATTCAACTGCTCCTTTTCAGCTGCTCTTATATTGGCTGCTGCTTTATTTATCATATCAATGTTGTCCTTAGCTGGTGGCTTTGAGATAGTAATTGTAGGCAAAATTACTTTGCTAATTTGAATGTTGAGCACTTTTCGCTCCCCCTCACTCCTAGAACTCTTTATCTTCCCCTTTTTATTATCATCAAGTTGAGTAGAGGAGGAGGTTTGTGCAGCCACCAGTTTCTGAAACAAGTATGTTTGTTGAGCTTGGTGTAGATGAATTGCTGTAAGAGATGCTTCCATTGCTGTCATTCTTGTATCCAAGGCATCTATCTTTGTGGCAAGATCAGAATTTTTCCTGAGCTTTCTCTTAATGTCAAGCATTGTAGCTTCTAGAAGTTTAGAGTCCATCTTGTTAGAAATGGCTTTTTTCATCTCATCAATATCACCTTTGATAGTGTTGACATCTCGAGCATGTTAAAAACCTTGGATTTGTTGTAGTTGCAGAGAAGCAAGATATGCTTGAAGGAGCTTTTTGGTGTTGGCATTTGTGGTGGTTTGAAGATCAGAATTTGTCTGATTTATTAGTTGAATCAGGGTTGTCTTAAGGTAGTGTTCATCACAGTGCTTTGAAAATGCCCAAGATGGCATGCCTGATCTCGAACTAGAGCCTACTTCTCCCCCTATATCCAATGGATCTTCTTCACTATCTCCACCTTCACCTCCAAAGAATTGTTCTAAACCACCTGTCTCATAATCAACATCACCAGCTGTAGAGGGCAAAGCTGTGATGGCATCCTTAGCTCTTAGCATTGACTGTGTGGTGTGCACCAAGTTAAGCATCCTTTCTGCATTGTCATTGCCCTGTTCAGCTAGAAGTTGATATGTTGGAACAGGGTGAGTAAATGTCTCAACATCAAGGGAGGTAGAATCTATAACAGCTTGAGGTTGCTAAGATAGTCCCTCCCTGTCTGCATCCTGGACATTCATTAACTCACTTGAAATGACATCCACCCTTATATCTCCTGTACCTGCATTTCTCTCATTATCTCTCTTTTATTGTATCACGGTCTCACCTTGGCTCCCCACCCTCACACCCTCACCTTCACCATCTAAGGTGGGACTCCACACACTCTCTTTTGCCAACCCTGAAGAACTGGATTGCATATTTTCACTCATTTTCTCTCCTTTTTCCTGGGAGCAACCCAGACTCTCACTCATAACACTCTCTTCCCTCAATCCTAGGAGTGATTGTACTACCACTAAGTCTTCTGCACTTGAGATAATTGATGAAATTTGAAGCTGTGCAGAGACACTCGGCAGATAAGGGATATCTGTCGGGTTAGCAGTATGACTATCCGACCGATAACTGCTGTTAAGCTTATCCGTCGGGATACAATCACTACTCGACGAATGAACAATATCCATCGAGAGAGTAGGAATAAATGAGTTTGGAGTGGAAACTATTATGGACTCTGTACAGATTGATGAGAATTTTGGCACAGATGTCTCAACAGTTCCTGAAAGAATTGGCAAGTGAGCCAACAAATCATCCAAAAGATGATGCTCACTTGCACTAGATTTTGTCTTCCCCAATAGAGTTAAAGAAGGGGAATCAGGAATTGATGTGTTGATCATATCCACATCCAGAGAGTTAGTGGGAGAATTTGGTGTTTGAGGTGCTTCTATAATTAAAGATTTTGGATGTGACTCCACATTTATTGGAGCCGCATCAAACTGACTTTGAAAAGGTGCAGTGAATGTGTCTTTAGCACCAGTTTGCACAGTGTGTGAACCCTGTGCATCCCCAAGGGTTTTTGGTTTCTTCTTTCTAGTATAGGTTTAGGGTGAGCTTGTGTCCCTTACCCTTTTGGCCTGTGCTTTTGGCTGAGAGCTTTGTTCAATAGTCACATCCTTTTGGGAGGATGCAACTAGCAATGAGCTTATTTTCTTATTAAGCACTGCAGTCTGTTGGGAAACTGTAGTGCGGCTAGGCTGGGAACCACTCACCTCTCCAACCTTATCCTTATGGTTTCTTTTATGTTCACCCTGTCCCTCACCTACCTTACCCACCTTCACACTCCCCTCTTTAGATTTGGTGGATTTTGTAACTTGCATCTTTTGAGAGATACCAGAGGGGGCTTTCTTTGACTTGGATTTTGAAATTTTTGACGGTTTGGTACTTGGGTAGGCAACTGTTGGGTCATTGACACAGTTGCCATAGCTACACTAGAATGCAAAGAAATTTATGAAGCTGGAAGAGTAGGGACAGCTGAACTTACCTCACTTACTTGAGGTGCCTCCATAACAGGAAAATAGAAGAGTGGCACCTCTTTGTGATGGTTTGCCCTGTTCAAATCTACAATAATTCTTCTTTCTTGAACCTAACAATCTAGTTTGTTGGTTGGGTTCTCAAGCACAATTTTCTCAGAGAGGTGGTTAGCAAGCATCATGAAAAATCTAGCATAGTAAACATTTTTATCCCTCTTATTTAACTCCCCTAACTTAAATCCCAACTCAAACAAAACAAGATCACTAAAGTTAAAGAACTTGTCAGTAACTAGCATGTAAAACATGTTAAGCATAGAGATATTGACATAATCAAAATTACTGATTTTACCAGAGAATACCTTAGTAACTACATCACATAGATAACTTCATTCCTTTCTAAGACCCAACCTCCTAATTTCACTTAACTTAGAAGTAGAGAGTGCATAGTTCATGGAGTTAAGCATATTAACAATGTCAGTGTTTGTGTGTGGTGAAGTTACAGTATTATCAGGAATTTTGAAACATGCTTTAACAACATCACTATTAATACAGAATTCCTTACCTTTAATAGTGAGTGTGATGGTCCTATCAGTTGAGTTGTACACAACAGTTGACCACATTTCTTCAGCAACCTCACAGAAGATGGTGGGTGATTCTAGCATGGCATAGTTGAGTTTGAAGTTCTTCACAAAATCCATCATTTTATGGTAGTCACCAGACTGTTGAATCCCCTTGTTTACTAGAGCCGTGAAGTTGTTCTTCTCATAGATAAATCCAGTTTATGACATGATCTTGATGAATGGTGCCATTGTTAGAGAGTGGAAATTGCAGAGATAGAGATGATAATTGCTTTTGAGAAAGAGAGAATTTAGAGCAGATGATTTGAGAATGATAAAAGAAAAGTAATGGAAATGAATTAAGCTTTTATACTATCTCAAGAAAAACTGTCAAAAATAATAAATTAAAATAAAGTAACCAATAAGAATTGCCCAAAATAGCCGTTTAAAAATAAACTGTAAAAATTCCTTCAATTATCCGTCGTGTTATACTTATAAGCTGTAAGTATACTCGATGGATAATGTTCAGGGAATAAATGGCTAGGATTCAGACAATTCGACGGATGAGAATAAATAGTTATCCGTCGAGTCATGAAATATTCCAGAAAAATAATTGATTTTATTAACAAAATGTATACCGACAGATGATCAAACTCGATGGATAATGATCATCCGTCGAGATGTAAATTTTGACTTAGCCAAAATTTCATCCAAGACTGTAAAACCAATTAAATTTCTGGTTGCAATACAACTTGCAAATTATCTGAAAAGATTTAAGAATAATTTAGCATACTTAACTCACTTACCAACCTTGAAAAGGTGAATTCATCCAGTGGCTTGGTAAATATATCTGCAAGTTGCTTTTCACTTGGAACAAAATGTAGTTCCACAGTAACATTCATTACATGTTCCCTTATGAAGTGGTACTTGATGTCTATGTGCTTTGTCCTTGAATGCTGTACTCGATTTTCAGTGATGGAAATTGCACTTGTGTTATCACAGAAAATGGGAATCCTTTCGACTTGCAAACCATAGTCTTGTAATTGGTTTTTCATCCACAAAATCTGTGCACAGCAACTGCCAGCAGCAATATATTCAGCTTCAGCTGTAGAAGTAGAAACTGAATTTTGCTTTTTACTGAACCAGGACACAAGCTTGTTTCCTAGAAATTGACAGGTTCCTGTTGTACTTTTTCTATCAATTCTATAACCTGCATAATCTGCATCTGAATAACCAGTTATATCAAAACCAGAATCTCTAGGGTACCAAATGCCAAGTTTTGGTGTTCCCTTGAGATATCTGAAAATTCTCTTAATAGCTACTATGTGATATTCTCTAGGATCAGCTTGAAATCTAGCACACAAATATGTAGCAAACATTATATCTGGCCTACTAGCTGTTAAGTACAGAAGTGAGCCAACCATGCCCCTATAACTTGAAATATCCACAGACTTTTCAATAGTGTTTAATTCAAGCTTAGTTGCAGTGGCCATGGGAGTTTTTGCAGATGTACAATCCATTAGATCAAACTTCTTTAAAAGATCATAAATATATTTAGTTTGACTAATGAATATTCCATCACTAACTTGCTTAACTTGCAAACCAAGAAAGTAAGTTAGTTCTCCCATCATACTCATTTCATACTTACTTTGCATCAATTTGGCAAACTTTTTGCAAAGTTTTTCATCTGTAGAGCCAAAAATAATGTCATCTACATAAATTTGAACAAGTATACTAGAGCCATTAACATTTCTAAAGAAAATAGTTTTGTCTATAGTACCTCTAGTGAAGTGATTCTCTAAAAGAAATTTTGACAAAGTGTCATACCAGGCTCTAGGTGCTTGCTTTAGTCCATAAAGTGCTTTCAAAAGATAGTAAACATATTCTGGAAAGTTTGGATCTTCAAAACCAGGAGGCTGACTGACATAGACTTCCTCATCCAAATCTCCATTCAGAAAGGCACGTTTGACATCCATTTGATAGACTTTGAAATTGGCATGGGCTGCATAGACTAAGAAGATTCTGATGGCTTCAAGTCTTGTAACAGGAGCAAATGTTTTATCAAAATCTATTCCTTCTTGTTGACAATAGCCCTTAGCAACCAATCTAGCTTTATTCTTGACTACTATGCCATTTTCATCCATCTTGTTTCTGAATACCCATTTGGTATCTATTGGATTATTCCCTTTAGGCTTGGGTACCAGCTTTCATACCTTATTCCTCTCAAATTGGTTTAGCTCCTCCTGCATAGCTAAAATCCAATCAGGATCCAACAAAGCTTTTTCTACCTTCTTTGGTTCTTCCTTAGAAAGAAAGTTATTGTATAGACATTCTTATTGAGTTGCTCTCCTTGTTTAAACTCTAGAAGATACATCACCAACGATGAGCTCGAAGGGGTGATCCTTTGTCCATTTCCTTTGTTGAGGTAGATTAGCTCTAGATGAAGAGGCCTCATTATTGTCTTGATGTGTGATTGAGTTTAGATTATTAGAAACTCCCCCTGAGTTAATGGATCTTTGATTTGAGAAAGCGGAACTTTCTGTAAGTGATCTATTCTGACTTCCAGCTTCTTTAGATGACCCGACGGATGGTGAATTTTGAATACCGACGAATGAAGATGGTTGTCTCCCGACGGATAAAGCAAATTGTCTCTCGACGGATGAAGCATTTTGCAACTCGACAGATGTTGAATTTTGTGCTTCATTGGTAGTAGATTTTTCTGCATTATCCTTTGATACTGTTTCTTGATCACTTTCATCATCACTGCCATCACTAACCATCTCCACATTGGCAAATTAGAGGCTCTCATGGTAATCTCCATCTTACAGCCCTTCAATTTTTTTATCATTAAACACAACATGTATTGATTCCACAATAATGTTGGTTCTTAGATTGTAGAATCTATATGCTTTACCAACAGCATATCGAACAAAAATTCCTTCATCTGCTTTAGCATCAAACTTCCCATTCTGATCAGTTTGATTTCTCAAGATATAACATTTGCATCCAAAGACATGAAAAAAATTTAGAGTTGGCTTCTTGTTCTTGAACAATTGATAGGGAGTCATGCATTTTGCTTGATTAACTGGAGAAATATTTTGAGTGTAGCATACAGTATTTACAGCTTCAGCCCAGAAATATGTTGGTAACTTAGACTCTTCAAGCATTGTCCTTGCAGCTTCAATGAGTGATCTGTTCTTCCTTTCTACTACTCCATTTTGTTGTGGAGTTCTTGCTACTGAAAACTCATGCAAAATCCCATTTTCTTCACAAAATGCTCTCATGACAGAATTCTTGAGCTCAGTTCCATTGTCACTCCTGATTCTCCTAACTTTGAAATTAGGATGATTATTGACTTGCCTTATGTGATTGATGATGATTTCACTAGCCTCATCTTTAGACTTTAGAAAATATGTCCAAGAGAACTTTGAGAAATCATCTATAATTACTAGGCAAAATCTTTTCCTTGAGATGGACAACATATTGACTGGTCTAAATAAATCCATGTGAAGCAGTTGTAAAGGTTCTTTAATTGTTGAATCAAGCTTCTTTCCGAATGATGCTTTAATTTGCTTTCCCTTCTGGAAAGCATCACACACTCCATCCTTAGAAAAATCCACTTGAGGAATGCCTCTAACCAGTTCTTTCTTTACAAGTTCGTTCATGGTCTTGATGTTTAGATGGGATAGCTTATTGTGCCATAACCAACTTTCATCCTGACTTGCTTTGCTGAGAAGACAAGTAACAGATTCTGCATTTGATGAGTTGAAGTCAGCTAGGTACACATTTCCTTTTCTCACACCAGTGAGAACCACTTTGTTGCTCCCCTTGTTAGTCACAACACAGGCTTCTGAGTTGAATGTTACTGAATTGCCTTTATCACAAAGATGGCTGATACTCAACAAATTATGCTTAAGACCATCCACTAAGGCAACCTCCTCAATGATGACATTGTCTTTTGAAATCAAGCCATATCCCACAGTATAACCCTTGCTGTCATCTCCAAAAGTAATACTTGGGCCAGCTCTCTCCTTGAACTCTGTGAGCAGGGTAGAATCACCAGTCATGTGTCTTGAACAACCACTATCCAAGTACCATAGATTCTTTCTATTTCCCTGCACACATTAAAATCAAATCAAGTTTATTTTGGTACCCAAGTTTCCTTGGGTCCTGCCTTGTTAGTTTTTTTTTTCTGTTTCTTAGGCTTTATCTCATTTGACTTGGGGATATCAGATTCATCCTTAGTCATTTGAGTTGAACCTTTGAAACCATTCATTACAACAGAATTATCATGCATATTTTGATTAACAGGAAATGGCATGCTATTGGTAAACATGTTATTCCAGTAAGGCATGCTAAATGACATTTGTGGCATACTAAATGCAGCATAATAAGGATTTGGTGTAAATGGCATATTAGCAAATTGTGCATTCATATTCTGTGTAGACATAACATTCATAGGCATATAAGGCATGGCATTTATGTTGGGAAAATGAGGTGGCACGGATATGGAAGTAGGCATGGCAGATTTGCAATTAATAGATAAATGATTTACACTACCACACTTGACACAGATTTTTCTAGGAGAATATTTATCAGGTGTGTAGTTGTTATGCTTGTTAATTCATACTTTACCGTTTCTATTATTTTTCTTTTTAGCCTTTGTTTTCACCTCAATCTTTTCAAGTCTGTCACTCAATTGCTTGACAGTAATATGACCAACAATAGCCTTTTTCTCCTTCTTAACTTGACTGGATTCTCCTTGAACAAAATTCTTGGAAACTGATCCATGTTTCTCATTTAACCTGGTAAGTTTGGCTTTACTCACAGGTTTGCTCACAGTTGACGGATGAGCATTTATATCACTCGACGGATAACCCTTTTTGTTATCCGACGGATGACCCTCATCATCCATCGAGTCTATATCTGTTAGCAATCCTTCAACCAAATTGGATTCCAGCTTCTCCTTATTCTTCTTCCAGGCTGCATCACAAAAGGACTCAATACCTTCAACTTTGGTGATTTGAGCATGAACATCTCAAGATGTTTTCCACGCCTTAATCATCTCCTGTTCTCGTTCAAGCTACTTCTTCAAGATCTCTTAATTCTTCAAGGACTCAGTTAATTCATCCTTAGCAATTTTACACTCAATTCTTAATTTTTCAAATTCAATGAACTGAGACTCTAGCACATTATTCCTCTCACTTAAAAACAAATTGTTTTCTTTGATTTTAGCATTTTCCTTAGTAAGAGACTTAAGTGTAACACGCAAATGATATAATTCTGTAGACATATCATTTATTGCATCATTACACTCAACTTTAGATAAATGTGTAAGGTTAGTGGTGATTACCTAATTACTTGAATAACTTGTCTCTGTTTCATCAGACTTGACCATTAGGGCTAGATTGACATAGCTGGCATCCTCATCCTCATCCAGACCATCTGTTGCCCAGTCATTTTCTTGCGTAATGAAAGCCCTTTCCTTTTTTTTGAGCACCTCAAAGTATTTCTGTTTATAATCCACAAGCTCAAACTTCTTTTTGCTGGAATCTGGGCAAAGTGCCCTGCTAAGCCACATTTGAAACATTTGAATTTTGATTTATCCACCATGTTTCTATTTGGCTTAGCTGCTCCAAAGTTCTTCTTGAACTTGAGCTTGGCAAATCTTCTGGAAAGAAATGCTAGATGTTCATCAATACCTTCCATGTCATCTTGGCTCAAAGAATCTTCATTTTCTGCTACCAGCCCCTTGCCCTTGTTTTCACAGACCTTTGAAGTTGATTTAACAGCTTTCATCTTCATCTCCTTTTCTTTCTCTTACTCAGCAACTAGTGCAATGGATCCTCCTTTCTTCTTTCCTCTCTCCATCCTCTCATCTTGCTCTATTTCGAGCTCATAAGTTTTCAGGATGCCATACAGTCTCTCCAAAATAAACTCCTTGTAATCTTGAGAGTTTCTCAATGAGACTGTCAGAGGTTTCCATTCCTTTGGAAGAGATCTAAGGAACTTAAGATTGGAGTCTTTTGTCTGATAGACCCTTCCATGCAACTCCAGAACATTTAGTAGTTTTTGAAATCTACTAAAAATGTCAGTGAGAGACTCATTATCTTCACTATGAAAGTGCTTATATTGCTGAATTAACAGCTGCATCTAATTTTCTCTGACTTGTTCAGTGCCATCACAGATAATCTATATTGTATCCCAAACTTCCTTGGCAGTTTTGCAATTGATGATGTTGTCAAACATGTCACCATCAACTCCATTGAACAGGATATTCATGGCCTTCTTATCTTTCCTGACTTGTTCAATATCAGGATCAGACCATTCATGCCTTGGCTTGGGGACAGATGGCTCATTTCCAGTTGCAGCTCTCATTGGTACCTGAGGGCCTATTTCTATGCAATCTACATAGGCCTCATCTTGAGAAAGTAAATGAAGATGCATCTTTACCTTCCAGTGATGGTAATTGTCTTTGTCCAGAAAAGGAATCTTGACTCCAACATCCTTCTTATTCATCTTGTTGTTTTGTTATGATCTTTAAACTCTTTATTTATCAAGAGCTTGCTCTGATACCAAGTGTTAGTCCCTAACAATGCAACAAGAATTACAGAAGGGGGGTTGAATGGAATTCTTGAACCTTTTTCTCAAATTATAAAATGTTATATCTTAATAATATATAAGTGTTTGATTTGCAAAGTGCGGAATAAGAAGTTAGTAAAATCAAAACACGAGTAATTAAAAACATAAGTCTTTAAAAACTTTCTGGTGGATTTGAATGTATCCACTAGAGATATATATTATATCAAGAGAACTCTGTGTAGCAAGATTAGCTCACAGCTGCTTACAAATATGAACAACTAAGTTTTCAGAGAAATGCTAAGAATACAGCTTACAAATGTTTCTCTAAGAATTTTCTTGCTTAGTGTTCTTGTTGTTCTATTTGCTACTTCTTGTTTTATTTATTACCAAGATTATAAAGTAATAAGACAAGATAATAAAATAAAACCTATCAAGTCTAATATTATGCTGCTACATTACTCTATTCCAACATCTTTAAATATCTTCATAATAGCATGGAAATAGCAATGCTTCTTTTTCTCTAAAACCCAGTTAAATAGGCTTCCACATTCCTTTTGCATACACTCGACGCATGTGACTGTTGTCAACAGATGTTTGAATTGATTATCGGTCGGGTACATGATCATCCGTCGATTGGCATTGTTGTTTATCCGTCGGGTAACTATCTGGCACTTGACTTCATTTCATTTAAGCAGAATTACAAGACATCATCTATGTACAATTAATCAACCTTTTCTGCATATCTAATTAAAGTCAACATGACTTGAGTGCTACTACAGAATCTAAACAAGGTGTATTCAGAAATGTGATACGGACTTATTATTACACAAGCTACTCACTCGATGGATAATAAATCATCATCCGTCGGGACTATATTGAGTCATCCGTCGGGACTATATTCCTTATCCGTCGAGTGCTACATTTTTCACTAAGTAAAATCTACCAAGGTGTTTTGTTAATGAAATCATCAAGTTCACAACATGTCCACAACACTATTTATTCTACAACTTGCATAATCTGCATCTAAATAACCAATTAGATTAAAACTAGAATCTCTTGGATACCAAATGCCAAGTTTTGGTGTTCCTTTGAGATATCTGAAAATTCTCTTAATAGCTACTAAATGAGATTATATAGGATCAGCTTGAAATTTAGCACAAAGACAAGTAGCAAACATTATTCTTGTCTACTAGCTATGAAATATAAAAGTGAACCTACCATACATCTATAATTTGAAATATCTACAGACCTTTAATTGTGTTTATTTCAAGTTTAGTGGCAGTGGTCATGGGAGTTTTTGCAGATGTGTAATCCATTAAGTCAAACTTCTTTGACAGATTATGAATGTATTTTGTTTGACTAATGAATATTCCACCACTAACACTAACTTGCTTAACTTGGAGACCAGGAAAGTAAGTTAGTTCTCCCATCATGCTCATTTCATATTTACTTTACATTAGTTTGGCAAATTTTTTACAAATTTTTTCATCAGTAGAGCCAAATATAATATAATCTACATAAATTTGAACAAGTATACTAGGGCCCTTAACATTTCTAAAGAAAAGAGTTTTATTAACAATACCTCTTGTGAAATAATTTTCTAGAAGGAATTTTGACAAAGTATCATACCAAGCTCTAGGTGCTTGCTTCAATCCATAGAGTGCTTTCAAAAGATAGTAAACATATTCTGGAAATTGGGGTCTTCAAAACCAGGAGGCTGACTGACATAGACTTCCTCCTCCAAATCTCCATTTAGAAAGGCACTCTTTACATCCATTTGATAGACTTTGAAATTGGCATGGGCTGCATAGGATAGAAAAATTCTTATAGCTTCAAGTATTGCAACAGGAGCGTCAGTTTCATCAAAATCTATTCCTTCATGTTGACTATAACTTTTAGCAACCAATCTGGCTTTGTTCCTTATGACTATGCCATTCTCATCCATCTTGTTTCTGAATACCCATTTGGTGTCAATAGGAATCTTGCCTTTTGGTTTGGTTACCAACTTCCATACTCCATTCCTTTCAAATTGGTTTAGCTCTTCTTGCATAGCTAAAACCCAATCAGGATCCAATAAAGCTTCTTCTATCTTCTTTGGCTCTTCCTGTAACAGGAAGCTGCTGTACAGACATTCACCTTGAGTAGCTTTCCTTGTTTGCACTCTTGAAGATGCATCACCAATAATTAGTTTAAATGGGTGATCTCTAGTCCATTTCCTTTATTTTGATAGATTAGCTATTGATGAAGAGGCCTCGAAGTTGTCTTGATGTATGACTGAGTTTTGATTAGAAGAAACTCCCCCTGAGTTTATGGATCTTTGACTTGAGATTAGGGTCCTTTCAATTTGTGATCTAAAATGACTTTCAACTCCCATTGATGGCTCAACGGATGTTGAATTTTGCCTTTCGATGGATGATGCAGTTTGTCTGTCAACGAATGATGTGCCATATCTTTCAATGGATGTAGAATTATGGGCTTCATTTGTTGCTAATTTTTCTGTATTTTCCTTAGAATTTATTTCTTGATTACTTCCATCATCACTTTCATCACAGTTCATCTCAACATTGTCAAATTTGAGGCTTTCATGGAAATCTTCATCTTACAGTCCTTCAATCTTCTTATCATCAAACACAACATGTACAGATTCCATAACAATGTTGGTTCTAAGATTGTAGACTCTATATGCTTTTCCAACAGCATATCCAACAAAGATACCTTCATCTGCTTTGACATCAAACTTTCCATGTTGCTCAGTTTGATTCCTTAGTATGTAGCATTTGCATCCAAAGATATGAAGAAAGTTAAGTGTTGGTTTTTAGTTATTGAATAATTAATAAGGAGTCATGCACTTTGCTAGATTGACCAAAGAAATATTCTGAGTGTAGCATGCACTATTTACTGCTTCTGCACAAAAATAAGTTGGTAACTTTGATTCTTCTAGCATTGTCCTTGCAGCTTCAATAAGAGATCTATTCTTTCTTTCCACCACTCCATTTTGTTATGGAGTCCTTGTTGCTGAAAACTCATGCATGGTCCCATTTTTTTCATAAAATAACCTCATTGCAGAGTTCTTGAACTCAGTTCCATTGTCACTCCTGATTCTCTTAACTTTGAGATCAGGATTATTGTTGACTTGCCTTATATGATTGATAATGATTTCACTAGCTTCATCTTTAGATTTGAGGAAGTAAGTCTAATAGAACTTTTAGATATCATCCACAATCACTAGACAATATATTTTCTTTGAAATTGACAACACATTGACTGGTCTAAACAAATCCATGTGCAATAGTTACAGTGGTTCTTCAATTGTAGATTTAATCTTTTTCTTGAATGATGCCTTGATTTGTTTTCCCTTCTGACAGGCATCACACAATCCATCCTTTGAGAAATCAACTTAAGGAATGCCTCTTATTAGGTCTTTCCTGACTAACTCATTCAAAGTCTTGAAGTTCAGATGGGACAGCTTCTTGTGCCATAGATAACTTTCATCTTGACTTGCTTTGCTGAAAAGAAAATTAATAGAATCTGCATTGGATGAGTTGAAGTCAGCTAGATACACATTTCTTTTTCTCACTCCCGTGAGAACCACTTTGTTATTCTTATTATTTATAACAGCACGGGCCTCTGAATTGAAGGTTACAGAGTTGCCCTTATCACATAGTTGGATGACACTTAAAAGATTTTGTTTGAGTCCATCCACCAGACAACTTCTTCAATGATGACATTGTCTTTTGAAATCAAGCCATATCTCACAGTATACCCTTTATTGTCATCTCCAAAAGTAATATTTGGGTCAGCTCTCTCCTTGAACTCAATGAGCAGGGTAGAATCTCCAGTCATGTGACTTGGGCAACCAGTATCCAGATACCAAAGATTCTTTCTATTTCCCTGCACACATCAAAATCAAATTAAGTTGATTTTGGTAGCCAAGTTTCTTTGGGTCCTGCCTTGTTAGCCTTCTTTTTAGGTTTCTTGGGCTTTTCCTCACTTAACTTAGGTGATTGAGATTCAACCTTGGTCATCAGAGTAGGGATTTGAAACCATTCATAATTGCAGAATTATCATGCACATGTTGGTTAACATAAAATGGCATATTACGTGTACACATGTTATTCCAATATTACATTTGAGGTATATTGAATTCAACATAGTAAGGATTTTGTGTAAATGACATATTAGCAAATTGTGCATTCAAACTTTGTGCAGGCATATTATTCATAGGCATTGTGGGCATGTTGGGAAATGAGGGAGGTGCAGACATGGGTGCAGGCATAGCAGATTTGCAATTAACAGACAAATAATTAACACTACCATACTTAATATATATTTTTCTAGGTGCATATTTATCAGGTGTGTAGTTGTTATGTTTATTAATTCCTACTTTCCCATTCCTGTTGTTTTTCCTTTTGGAATCTGCCTTGACCTCAATTTTCTCCAATCTGTCATTCAGTTGCTTTATTGACAGATTTCCCATATTAACTCTTTTGTTCTCCTTGACTTGACTTGATTCTCCTGTAACAAAGTTATGGAAACTGATCCATATTTCTCATTGAGTTTAGCTAGCTTGGCTTTGCTAATTGGTTTCTTTTTACTCGACGGATGTGGTTCCTTGTCTTTCAACGGATAATCCCTTTTAGCTTTCGACGGATAAACTTCATCATCCGTTGATTTCACATCCGTTGATAATCAAACTATCAACACAAGATCTAGTTTCTCCTTGTTCTTTTTCCAGGCTTCTTCACAGAATGATTCTATACCTTGAACCTTAGCAATTTGGGTATGTACATCTCTTGATGACTTCCAAGCCTTGATTACCTCTTGCACTCGTTCAAGCTACTTTCTCAAAATCTCCTCTTTCTTCAAAGATTCAGTTAATTTATCTTTTGCAATCTTGCACTCTATCTTCAGTTTCTCAAACTCAACAAACTGAGTTTCTAACACAGTATTCCTCTCACTTAAAAACAAATTGTTTTTTTAATTTTTGTATTTTCTTTAGTGAGTCATTTAAGTGTAACACGCAAGTGATATAATTCTGTTGATATGTCATTTATAGCATCATTACACTCATCTTTAGAAAGGTGTGCTAGATTAGTAGTGATTACCTGATTGCTTGAAGAACTGACTTCTGATTCATCTGATTTGGCCATTAAAGCTAAGTTGACATAGCTTGTTTCTTCATCTTCATCTACCCCATCAGCTGCCCAGTCATTTTCTTGAGTCAGGAAGGCCCTTTCCTTTTGTTTGAGCAGTTCAAAGTACTTTTTTTTGTAATCCACAGGCTCAAACTTCTTTTTCTCAGAATCAGGCTTTCTGCACTCATTGGCAAAATGACCGCTCACGCCACATTTGAAACACTTGAATTTTAATTTATCCACCATGTTTCTAATTGGCTTGGTTCCTCCGAAATTCTTTTTGAATATGAGCTTGGAAAATCTTATTGATAGGAAAGCCAGTTGTTCATCCATGTCCTCCATTTCATCCTGACTAAGATGGTCTTCGTGCTCAGCCATTAGCCCTTTTCCTCTGCCTTCACAAACCCTTGAGTTTGGTGCAGATTCCATAACTTCAACCTTCATCTCTTTCACTCTCTCTTGTTTAGCTACCAATGCAATGGATCCTCCCTTCTTCCTTCCTTTCTCAATCTGCTCATCTTGTTCCAACTCAAGCTCATAGGTTTTTAGAATGTCATACAGTCTCTCCAAAATAAACTCCTTATAATCTTGAGAGTTTCTAAGAGAGAGAGTCACAGGCTTCCATTCTTTTGGTAGAGATCTAAGGAATTTCAGGTTTGAATCTTTTATCTGGTAAATTCTTCCATGCAGCTTCAGTGCATTTAGTAGTTTTTTAAATCTACTAAAATTGTCACTTAAAGATTCATTATCCTCATAATGAAAGTGCTCATACTGCTGGATTAGAAGTTGCATCTTATTTTCCCTCACTTGTTCAGTTCCATCACATATGATTTGAAATATATCCCAAATTTCCTTAGCAGATTTACAGTTGATGACATTGTCAAACATTTCTCCATCAAGACCATTGAGCAGAATGTTCATAGCCTCTTTTTCTTTATGAACTTGCTCAATATCTTCATATGTCCATTCTGATTGTGGCTTTGGAATGTTTTGCTCATTGCCTACAGCTCCTTCAGCGTCTGTAGCAGCTCTTCGAGGAACATGAGGGCCTTTCTCAATGCAATCAACTTACCTTTCATCTTGAGAGAGAAGATGCAGGTGCATTTTCATCTTCCAATGGTGATAATTATCTTTATCCATAAAAAGGATCTTCACTCCAATGCCCTTCCTAATCATGTTGTTAGTTGTTTTGATCTTCAAACTCTTAGTGTGTCAAAAGCTTGCTCTGATACCAATTGTTATTCCCAAACAATCTAACAATAGAATTACAGAAGGGGGGTTGAATGTAATTCTTAGTTTCTTTTTGGAAATCAAGAAAATTCTTTACCAAAATATATCAGTGTTTAAATATACAAGTGTGCGGAATGAAACATAAATGTATTCAAAACACAAAGTGATTAAACACAAAGATTTAAAAATTTTATGGTGGATTGATCTTTTCCACCAGAGATATATATTGATTAAGAACTATGTGATGCAAGAATGCACACAACTACTTACAAGTAAAATTACAAAGAACCGAGAAATTCCTAACATATGTAGCTTTTTCTATTTCTCAGTTTAGTTGATTATTTTTCTACTTGCTGCTCTTGATTTATATATCACCAAGTTACATATGAAAAAGACAAACATATTAAACAAAATGTCTAAGTCTTCATCACATGTTTCTTCATTTCTCTATCCAGTATCTTCGTATTTCTTCAAGTAAGCATGGAAATGAAAATGCTTCTTTGTTCTCAAACTCCTAGTTATAGGCTGCCACATTCCTTTTGTATACAATCAACTCATGTGACTGTTAAGTCACTATCAACACCTATTTGAATTTGTTATACGTCGAGACTTTGTAGATTACCCGTTGAGTCTCTATCGGATCATCCGTTGAGAGTAACTTCGGTCATCCGTCGAAGCCTTGTAGAATTGTCCATTAAAAGTATTTCCATAACAGTTGACTCCATTTCATTTATGCAAGATTACACGGCATCTAATATTTACAATAAGTCAGCCTATTTTGCATATCATTCTAGTGGTCAACATGACTTAGAATATCCTACAACCTCTAATCATCTAATACATTACAGTATATAGGAATGTGCTACAAATACTTATTTAAACATAAGCTACTCTTTCAACGGATGACAGAGTAAGATTATCCATTGAAAGTTATAACGACACTTAATTAAATCTACTAAGGTGTTTTGGTAAAATATCATTAAGCCTACAACATATTCCTAACAGTAATGATGATGTTACATGCATGTTAAATATCCCTACAATGTTGTTGAATGTTCAAGTAATGTTTCTTTGTTCATCGGAACATAGGAAATTGTTGTTGATGACCCGTACTCGTTCCAACTTAATATCGGCTCAAAACCCACACAAACAACATTTTAGACATAATACGAGGGTACTGTAAACCCGGGTTGGTCAGATCTAGTTTTTCAAGATAGAAGGTACGGAGACGTAACTAGTCAATATGGTGAAGGGTATGGAGGGAGGAGTAGTCAACATGGTGGAGGGTATGGAGGGGGAGTAGTCAATATATTGAAGGTGGATGGGGGGACTAGTCAACATGGTAGATGGTATGAAGGGGGCTAGTCAACATGATGGAGGGTGTGAAGGGGGGACTAGTCAACATGATGGACGGTATAGAGGTGGAATTACTCAACATGGTGGAGGGTATAAGGGGGCTTACAATGAAGGAGGTGGAGGGTATGAGAGGGCTTACAATGAAGGGGGTGGAGGGTATAGTGGGGGGGGTCCAGTTATCCGAATGATGAAGGTGGTGGAGGTAATATAGATATGACATTTTCTCAAGCAAGGAATGTGGTGGGAAGAGGTTCGGGTAAGCGGTTAGCCTTTGTGGGAGATGAAAATGTAGCCAATTCATCAAGTAAGGAAAATTTTCACCTTGATAATTGTGATGATGATGAAGATTCAGGCAGCAATGAAGAAAGTGAGAATTTGGAGAGGAATGAAAATTTTCCACCACCTTTCCAGTAGTTGGGGGAGACCATCATATTTCAAGGGTTTCATGGTTTCACACAGAGAAATACACTACCCCTAAAATGGATAACTCTAATGATATGTATCTTGATGAAGACCTCGATCAGGGGGAACTGAGTAAAGGAACGCGTTATAGTGACAAATCCAGCCACTTGGTTGTAGTGAGTCTTGCACACATTTCCACTGATCATACATATAAAATGACAAAAGGTAACAAAGAACAGCTCATTTTACAGTGTCGTGCGGAGAGCTGTAACTGGAGGATGAGAGCTGTGTTCATGCATAATCCTAGGTACTGGCGGATAAATGTGAATAGAGAGGAACACAAATGCATGGTCGATCAGTCATTGCAAGATCACAAGAAGTTATCTACAAGAGTGATTTCACGGATTGTTAAACCACTTGTAAGTAATTTCACATACATAAATATTAAACTTGAAATATTTTGACATTTCTTGTGGTCCTATACTTATTCATATAAATATATTTTGACATTTACTGTGATATGTGCAACAGGTAATAGATACATCAGAAGTTCCCATTAAAAACATTATCCCGCTTATCAACAACGAGCACAATCATATAGTGGGGTATAAGAAAGCGTGGAGAGATAAGCAAATAGCCATAAGGAAGTCTATGGTAGTTGGGCTACAACATACCAACTCTGCCCATATTTTTGGCAGCCATTATCAAACCAAATCGTGGAACCATTATCACCCCGATGGTGAACTAAAAAAATTGATGTGGAAAGTTGGAACAACCACGCAGGTCTCAAAGCACGAGGCATATATGGCGCACATTGGTGAAATTTCCCCCTGCCCTGGACTATCTTGCTAGAATACTCATGAACAGGTGGACACTTTCCCATGACTCTGGTGTTCTCTACGGTCAAACAACCACAAACATGCTTGAGGGTTTCAACAACAGCGTAAGAATGGCTCGTTTCTTATGATAACAGCGATGATGGAGTACCTCTTCTATAAGGTCATAATTGTTGACACACAACGAAATATAGTGGATGATGGGTTGTAACAGGAGCAACATTAATGTACAAGTTCTGCCGATATGTTAGTAAAAATTCAATGAAAGGTAATAGAGTATACAGTTATTACTTTTTACCGTCTACGACGGATATTGAAAATACATTCACATCAATACACAAATGCTAAGGGAAGGGTGAAGGGACGTAAAACCAAGGTTTTCAACTTGCATGACCGTACGTGCACGTGTGGAAAATGAGCGACCAATCATATGTTGTGCTCTCATGCAATAACAGGGTGTATAAAATATGGATTGAGTTGGGAGCATTTCATTGAAGATTGCCATAAGAACCAACAATAGAGAACTTGTATTGTCCAATGATTTATCCCTTGCAATCAACTGAGTACTAGAACTACAAATTACCCGTACCTTGGCAGAGCTATGGAAAGTTAGTGTCAGATGAGTCCTTGAGATTAAGAAAAAATACAGAGATAAGAGCCAATCAGTAAGGGTCCGAATGAAGATTAATGGTCCTCGATCAGGGAAGAAATGTAATATATGCAACTAAGAAGGTCACACCAAGCGTATCAATAAATGCCTAATGCACCCACACTAAACAATATGATCTTGTTGTTGCTCATTTGTTAGCATCATTGCATCTTGTTATCTTATTTTCCATCAATTATGAAGCATTATATTTCCCATTACGCGAGAACTATTAACTGCTTCAATTATGAAGCATTATATTTCCAACAATGTAGTACAATACTTCTTGTACTCCTGGAATTATAACATGTCGAGAACTGTGTACAGCTTCAATTTTATTGCAAATTTAAACTTATATTGATGTAGATTCGAGCTTAAATGTTGGCACAACTATCACGTGTACCCCATTCCAAATAAATATTTCAATTAGGCCTTCACATTGTTACTAAAATTATACAACAAACATTACAAAATGACTTAAAAATTAAAAAGGTTAACAACATATTGATCATCATCATTTCCCGCATTCTCCACAACTTCACTCTATTTTTCATTCACATTTTCTCCATCATGTTCACACCAATCCTCATGACCTTCAACATACCATGCAATTTCATTATCTTCTATTTCAATCAGGCTGATTTCCATTTTATCATATTTTTTATACACTTCATCCACCTGACGTATGCGTTCATCCTCCGTGAGGGACCGGTCATTGTAACCATTTAGAATCTTTTCTTTATCAGCTTTTATCACATCCAAAATATTTGGATTCACTTTTGTTTACATCTTCTTGGCGCTCTCAGCTTCTTTCATTTTCTTTCCACAACCAACACATTCCGTAATTGCATTCCGTGATTCTAAGCTGACGCCAAACAGACTTAGATATTGTAGAAGTTGCTTTCTTTTTACCCTAATCCATTTTATGGTTTTCAGTTGCAAGTACGGAGACATTTATAGGACACCATAACAATTATGTCATGTCCTCTGAGTAGTCAGATAATTTTGAAAATGTGACAATGGATTCATACAGTACTTCATGAACACACTATCTAAGTAGGCAAATCATTTTGAAAATTGTCACAATAAATTCATACAATACTTCTTGAAGACACTATTACAATACGGAAATAGAGAATAATAACAACCATATTGTTTATCATATTTGAACCTACATCATAATATAATCTAAGTACAATATCACAATATGGGCATTTGAATATACTCTTTGAAAAATGATACAACACATTGCATTATTTATCATATTATACTTCTATGGTCATATTTTTCTTACTAATCATCAGACAAGTAGCAATCAGAACCATAACCAGGACTCTAGCGAAATGATAATACATTATCGCGCTGTGATGATCTCCATCTTCAGCAAACTCCCTATGTTTTATCTGTAGATCGTTCTGATTTAAACGCATCATCATTTGATTCTCTTCCTCTCTTGCACGAAACAACGCTAGTTGTTGAGGGGTGTCTCGCTGCATGTGTATGGCGCGTTGTTTAGTTATCCGTACTCCATGTTCTTGACATTCGGATACACATCTTTGCAAATACCATGCACGACATTCCCACTCCCTATGCATCGTGATTACTGAACCACTCGAGTAACGTAAATTTAGATCCATTGAATACTTAAAATCGTCATCACAAAATCATTTTCGACCCATTGATCGAATAATATCATCAGGAGTATATCTTCTTTTTCTTCAATTAATATACTACATCAACTGTCGAACAACATCCTATTTATATAATAAACAAAGATGAAAGGCCACTTCATTTTCACTATATTTTCAATAAACAATTAATAATGCCTTGTGAAATCAAAAACTATTGTAGCTATTCATGGAGAAAAAATATTTGTAACTTTCACATGCTTCTTAATTTTGATAGTATTTTTGATAAATTAATTGACTTGTCAAATTATACTGTCTTTGCAACTTTTGCAGTATCTTACAAAACTACTCATTTATTTTGTTGCATTCAAACTATTATTTGAACTAAACTTTTATCTAACATATCACATTCCACATGGTTGACAATAATGACACGTTCTCTTTCCTTGTATCCTCGCCCTGGGAAAACTCCTACTTTATCTGAATTTAAGCGGAAAGTTGTTAAAATTGTGGGTCATATTATGAGGGAAGATAACTGAATGTTATTGCATATGAGTCGTTATTATATGTTTTAACTACCACAAGATTCAGTTTGTGCTTCTATTAAAGAGCTAACGGAAGCGGATCAACACAAACTATTACAAAATAAAGATTACATTTTCGATGATTACATGTCCGATGAAGGAATTTGACTTAAATATCTTCCTCCTTATTTATGTTGTATTACTACTTTAACCAGTTTAATGAATTTCCTTCTCATTTCATAGTTTCATTTTCAATTTATGTATGTATTATTTCACACACTTGCATTATCATTTTCATGGGGTCAAAAATATCATTTTTGCTAATTTTGTTGGAAATAAAATTTTATTAATCAAAATATATTAAATGTATTTCTATATCAAATATATAATATTTTTTAATATTCTGTACAACTGCACTTCTGAAAACATGAATATGAGTTATGGTCAAAAAATTCATATTCCCCGTGATACCCTTTTCGGAGCTGATAAAACCACACATAAATAATTTCAAAATTAAAACAAAAATTTCCTATTCATTATATTTTAACATCACTTACTAACTAAAAAAATTTGACAACAAAATTAAAATTTTCAAATTTAATAAGAGAGATAAAAAAACATGACCTTATCAATGATTTACAAGTATCTATTTATCTGTGCCTGAGGCAAGGCACATTCAGGAGGGAAAAAAAATTTATTCAGCCACTATTTAAGGAATTAATGACACAGCCCTAGAATAAGACGTTTTGGGTAATTTAAAAAAAAAATTAAATATATGTGACATAAAAATGAATCGGACATAAAATTGTGCTATAAATCGCAAGGAGCCGTTAAACACATCACGCGGGGCGCCAGCTCCAAATTGTCATTTGTCAAGAAAATGTTGTTTGGTAGTATGGAATTAACATTTCAACAACCTCCCTCTAATTTCCATTTTTATGGTATAAAGTCTTTTTGTAATTATACAAGTTAGCTACTTAGCTTGTTCAAAAAGATCCGCACTCCTTAAACCAGGTTTAATTTTGAAATAACGACCGCCTACAGAGGCGATTTTATTAGAAGTAAACTTAATATATTTCGTCCCCAAATTATTTATTTAATCAAAATATGAAATCAACTTGTTTTAGGACGTGTATTATATTACGGTCGATCAACAATGGATGATTTTGATTAAATTTATTTTACGTTATCTTGCACATAAAGTCTCACAGGACACTGGTTTAGAAATAATAGAAAATGGTATCATTTAATTAATCAAAAAATATACAAAATCGTAATTAAAGATGATCAATTTCTAAATTGGATAATTTAAAAGATTGATTGAATAAATCAAAATTTTATTCTAGAAATATTTACTAAAGACTAATAAATATTAGGAGATTTTATAAAATTCAAATCTTGTCAATATTGTTTTGGCCAAAAATCTTGTAAATATTAAAAGCAAAAAAATCTGTTTAAATCCAGAAGGAATACACCGTAAAATATGTATAATATAAACAAACATTTTTTTAAAAAAAAACATTCCTATTTTTGAGCGTGAATCATCTATTCCCGATTCTAATATTTTTTTTAAAAAAATTATATTATCTAAAATTAAAGATATGTCCTTCACTATCTTTCTCTTTTCCCCTAACTGAATTTATTCCTTTTTCCTTGTGCTAAATTTGTAAAAAACGGTTGTTGACTAAATAGATAAATACAAATTTGAAAATACCATTTACCAGAGTAAGTAAATAAAAACCCCCCTTTCCATGCTGCATTCAACTTTTCTACTAAAATATCGCCACTTGTAATTTACCCACAAAATCATTTTCTTTCCCTTAGAATAAATATTTATATGATTTAAAGTAAGTATCTTCCTTTTTAAATAAAAAATTTAATTAAATTGTTTTTTATACTAGTCTACTTTAACGCGCTTTTCCAATTTTACCCCTCAATTATCTCGCCTCACCCTCCTTATAATTCAACATTATCGTATTCTTCGTTTCCTCTTATTTTCACTCACTTCTAGATCTATAAAACCTATACATACAAAATATTGTGTCTATATAATTTTAGATGTCTTCTTCGTATTGGTGTTATAGATGCAGCCGATTCGTTAGGGTTTCGACGGAGGACGACTCGCTGACGTGTCCTGATTGCGCCGGCGGCTTTATCGAGGTGATTGAAACTCCGGTTCCGTCGTTGTCGGAGTCTCGACGGAGCAGGTTTCCGGCAGCGGCGATGTATATGGTGGGAAACGGAGGGAGTTTGAGTAATTCGGAGAATAATTCATCGCCGGCGATTCGCCGGAGCCGGCGGAACACCGGCGACCGGTCGCCGTTTAATCCGGTGATCGTGTTGAGAGGAACCGGTGAGGCGGAACCGGCGGAGGATAGTGGTGGATTTGAATTGTATTATGATGATGGAGCCGGGTCGGGGCTGAGACCCTTACCCGCGACAATGTCGGAGTTTTTACTCGGGTCGGGTTTTGATAGGTTGTTGGATCAGTTATCACAGATTGAGAATAATGGAATTGGGAGAATGGAACATCCACCGGCTTCGAAAGCGGCGATTGAGTCGATGGCTGTTGTCGAGATTGGGGAGGAGCATTTGGGGAGTGAATTACATTGTGCTGTTTGTAAAGAAGCGTTTGAGTTTGGTGTCGAAGCTCGAGAAATGCCCTGTAAGCATTTATATCATGATGATTGTATTTTGCCTTGGTTGAATTTACGTAATTCTTGCCCTGTTTGTAGACATGAATTGCCTAGTGATGTTAATAATAATAATAATGGTAATGGTAGTAGTGATAATGTTAGTGAAAGTAGTGAAGTTAATAGGGTTCAAAATGAGAATAGTTTGACTCCGAGTAATGGGAATAATGGGAATGGGAATGAGGATGAGACGGTTGGGTTAACTATTTGGAGGTTACCGGGGGGAGGGTTTGCGGTTGGGAGGTTTTCGGGTGGGAGGAGAGGAGGGGATAGGGAGCTTCCAGTTGTTTATACGGAGATGGATGGGGGGTTTAATAATAACGGGGTTCCGAGGAGGATTTCGTGGGCATCTAGAGGGAGTGTTGCGAGAGAAAGAGGTGGGTTTAGGAGGGTTTTGAGGAATTTGTTTGGTTGTTTTGGTGGGTCGAGAGCTTCGGTTGCTAGTTCGAGCTCGGAGTCTAGGATGAATGGGAGAAGTAGGTCTTTGTCATCGGCAACGTTTAGTAATTCTTCGCAGAGGCGTGGAGCTTGGCCTTGGGCTGCTGAAGCTAATAATGGAGCACGAAGGTTTTGATGAAATGGAAGTTATTTGGGTTTGTGGAATACTCACCTTGTTGATGATGTTGTAAATAGATGAAATTCTGAAGAAATTAAATGAGAAACATGGGTCTGCGGTGCACATTTTGTCAGTTGCTGTGTGCATTGAATTTTGGATGGTAATGAAAGTCTTCTGCGGTGACTTGAAGCGGGCGGAAAGGCGAGGAAAGTGGCCTTGCAAGGTGAGTTTTTTTGTTATTGTTTAGCTGACTTCTGGGATGTAGAAGGTACACAGCTTCGTAGACAATGAGAAGGCCCTTACTGGTTTAAATTTCTGCAGTATTTTGTTTAATTATTGTCAATTTATTTATTTCTTAGTTTGTAGTTGGCGTATATTCAGTCATTCAAGCAGAAATTTATAAGTTTATAAAGCAAGATTTTTGATGCCCAATGCTATTTTTAGTTGCATGTCAAACTTATCACTATATCAACGAGTAAGCATCACTGGTTTCTCTCAAGCCTAAAATGTTCTTCGCACGAATTTTATTTGTCCATATCCACATTCAAATATTTGGACCTACAGTAATGACACCATGGGGTAAAAAGAAACATGGTAGGTTTATGAAGAATGTCATTTTAACATGCTAATGGATTATCATTAGATTGCTGATGATATGATTTTTTTTGTTTAACTATTATCTAATTGCTTTTTTTGGACCCTTGATTTAAATTGAGTTATTGCTACTTTTTAGTAAAACAAGTAAATTATTGAGAAAAGACAATACATCACTGAGTAGAATGTCGGTCAGCACAGAAATCACTAAAATAATTTCAGAAAAGCGGAATTTTGAATTGTTATAGGACAAATTGTTCACGGACAAGACCATGGTTTCGGGTAAGAGCCCCTCAGTAGTAGCGGGGTGAGTTCTAGACTTCTGGTGATCGTTGATTGTGTAAGAACTTCCGGTGATAGTTTATTGGGTATCAATACACAAAATGGGTTTAATATATGGAATAATGGAAAACCATCAACATTAGAGAGAACTGATAATCTATGAGACATGTCTGTATGATATTTACAAGGTATTTTATATGCTAGTGGCTTCTGTTAGAGGTTCTTAGAGCTGAATTTTAACTCTAGTTTATTATGTGTCTTATTCTCATATTGTTTTCAATGACATTGCCAGCTGATCAATGTCTGTCTGTTTGTATTTGAAGTCAATTAGTTAGAGGCAGTGCTGTTGCATTGCACCCTGGTTGTATATATCACATGTAGTTTTGTCGTTTGTCTTTGGCTTGTTAGGTTCAGCTAACTACTAAATTTTTATTCAATTTTATAAAAGTACTTTTGCTTATTTCTAGAAGTACGTAGAAATAAATTTTATATACGTATATAATTTAGATGTAGTTAATGATAATAAAATTCCCTCTCCGTACAAATGAGAAGGGTAAACTGTAAAAGTGACCTCCACTAAGGAATCTGAATTCCACTGTAAAGTTAACCAAAATGATTTGAAACTGATGTAAACTGTAAAGTGCACTGTTTTGTTTTGATTCTTAGAGTGCAGGAGATACAGTAAAAGTTCCTGGAAGGTCTACTTTCTTGAATAGATCTCTTTGGTTGTTGGTAGAGGCTCTTTTTTTCATTTCTTTTGCCGGAATGTAGACGAAAAAATTCTAAAATAAAATGATGTGGAGGTTAATAATGATTTCTTGGAGGAGTCTTGAAACATGGATTCCAACCAAAGGAAACCAGGGTTCTACTTTTTAATACAACTTTGTAGAATGAGTTTTATAAGTTAATACTTGGGGAGTCCCAACTGCCAATGACAAGAAGATCGTTTTTTGGATTTATTTTCATCATTCTGGAATCTGGAGATCTAGCTAATTGGTAAACACGGTGACATGATTCTTAGATTTAAAATTTAGAGAGCAAATTTAGCAATGTATAGATAGTTTCTTCTCTTAATTCCCGGTTTGTCCCTTTCTCCCCTTCTGTACAAGTTTATTAGTCATTAAAAAAATAATTATTGATTACAGTCAAACTTCTATTGATGGTTAGTCCTTTTTATAATATTCTGGCTAGGCTGCATTTTTATTTTTTTATTATTTAAGTTTTCCGTTTTCTGTAATTCACAACTGGTAATTGAATTAATGGAGAAATAAAAGAAAATGTAAATATATTAATGTGCCATGGATCATGATTATGTGTTGTTTAGCAACGGGTATTCGTTTTTCACCACCTTGAAAATCACACCTCAACATCCTGGTAAGTTTTTCAGCTAAAAACGTTACAGTATTTGAAAGTGTCACAGTTAGCTTTAATTTTTTTTTTTTTAAGAAAACACTTCTGGCGAAATACAAAGTGTAGGCTGAGAGAAAAGCACCCCTGAACCATAATCTGTGAACCCAGTCAGGCACTGGTTTTAAACTAATGAACATTACTACAGTGTTAAAGCATAATGGGGGGCAGGAGCTGAATGAATGAGAATAACACCCACAGGCTCAACTGGTTCATTACTTTTTTTTTCTTTTTAGAATTTATTAGCCAATCCTGTATCATTTAACTCATGACTGTTGTAGAAAATAGACGGCCTCAATTTTAATGACTACATATGGTGATATGGGTATCCGCCTCTGGTAGGTATGTTGTCTTGGTCCATATGTTGAACACGCATTCAAAACCATACAAATTTATAGTATTTTGTATTTATTAATTATATTGATATCAGATATATATTTTTTATATCAAATATCAGAAATTACTTGTTTAACTTGGCAGTGTTACAATTATACTTGCATATAGACATGTGAGAAAGTACAACAGTCACCAGCCGGCTCCTCTCCTCTCCCCTCCGACAAGTCCTAAGTTTTGTATTCGATTTAGTCTTTTTGATCGGTAAAAAATCCCATTTTATTATATTACGCTTGATTTTTATAATGTTTATTAAATTTATCTTCCGTGCGAGAGTTTTTTTATATTTTGTTTGTCTTTCTTTCTCTTTACGAGAATTTATTAATATTTTAATATTCAAGATCGTAGATTTGCAACACATTCATAAAAATGGTTCATTGAAAAAAGTTTGTCTCTTTTTATGAGAGTTTATTAGTGTTTTAATGTCCGAGATTATAGATCTGCAAGACATTCATAAAAATGATTATGTCAAGGAACCAGTTATTCTAAAATCTCAGGTTGTTAGAGAATGACCATTTTCCCGGATTTTATATTATTTTAACACTCCCCCTCACTCAAAAGTCCATTTATGGGTCGAAGAGTGGATCACGGGCGCCCATCTTTGGGGTATAAATTTGTCTTTCGTGTAGGGGTGAGCAACGGGTCAGAACCGAACCGAACTGGAACCGAAAGAACCGAGAACCGAAATAGGAATATTTTAAGAACCGAACGGGACCCGTTTATATGTAAGAACCGAACCGGAACCGAACCGTAAAATTCGGTTCGGTCCGATTCTGAACCGAATTTATATTTATATATCATATTTATTTATTTTGCATATTATTTTGTATTCTAACTTTTAAAATTTTGACTAGTTTTGATTATGTATTAACGGTAACTTAGTAAAAGAAGATTTTTATTAGTGGCAGATCATTTTGAATTCGATTACTTTCTAATATTTAAGAAGAAAAATATTTATAAAAATATTCAAAACTTCATAAATATTTAAAGAAACGAGTAAGACAATAAAAATCATATTTTTCTTAAAATTTATTAAAATATTATAAATAAGAAAACATAATATGTAATATATACATATATATATATATATATATATTTCTATTTATTCATTTATATACGGTTCGTTTCTTACGGTTCTAGTATGTTAAGAACTGAACCGAATCAAGAACCGAAATTTCTAGAAAAATAAGAACCGAACCGGACCCGAATTAGTTAAGAACCGAACCGGAACCGCAATTTTTGATCGGTTTCGTTCGGTTCCCGGTTCCGAACCGAGAAATGCTCACTCTTACTTTCGTGTCCATCATAAATTGTGAGAAATGTTGGGGGTAGCAGGGATCGAACCTGAGTCCTCTACCGACCTGAGCTCTAATACCATATCAAGGAACTAGTTACTCTAAAACCTCGAGATGTTAGAGAATGACCTTTTTCAGGATCTTATATTATTCTAACACATGAAAAAAGAGTTCATATGATATTGTAGTTATGCTCAATTTTTGAAACATGTTATGACTAATCAGATATATATAACTTTCACCATTACACCAAATCCTTAAATTGTCTTTTTAAAAAACCTGTAAATTTCAGCAATACGAGTGACGAATGCGACAAAATGAAAAATATATTCAACGATAATAACCTTAATGAAGAAAATTTTGATTTGATGTTTATAATAAGTTGTTAAATATTAATTATTATTGTAAATGTTGTACAATTTATAATTAATAAATTATTATATCTTTCGAACAAAGAAAGAGAGGTGAAACTCTCATTCCATGAGATTTATTATGATTAATCTCAACAACACAGGGCATTTCTTAAGTAAATTAATTCATATGATTATTATGCTCCCATTCTATATATACTAGCATAAATCTTATGCGATGCACAAGTTTCTGTTATTATTTAAAAAAATTATTTATCTTTTCATTTTATAATTTCAAAATATTTATATAGATATATAATAATTCTAAATTTATAATAAAAATAATAGGAAACATGTAGTCGTAGTTTAGTTGGATAAGTAGAGTATGTTCACTAGTTTAAGAATTTAGCAGTTTAGCATAAATATACCACTATTTATTTATTTTTGAATAATAGAATAAGTTGTGGTCGTAATTTAGTAGTATAAGTACTCAAAATCTAGTAGTTTAACAATTTAGTAGTTTAGCGGATATATAACACTATTTATTTACTTTTTTTAATAACTAAAATAAGTGCATAATTGTTGAACCAAATTATATCTCATTCCGGTTATTATAGTATAGTATAGATAATATTTATTTTACATTTATACTCGTAATTAATATTTATTAGTTAACTATTAATACCTATATAATACTTATTGTTCACAACTAATATATATATATATATATATATATTAACACATCATTAATATACTTTATCATTAAGTACTTTATACACACGTTAATGTAAATGTAAAATTTATTTACCTAAATCAATATTTGTTAAAATCTATTAATTTTCCATGATTAGTATACATGTAGATACATAATTATACATACATATACTATATATATAAAAAAATATACAATACAAACACACACATATATATACACACACCCACACACATGTGCACATGTACCTATTTGAACCAGACTAGGGGTCAAAAGCGAATACAAACACATTTTTACTGTTAGGAATATGTTGTGAACTTGATGATAAGTTAAACAAAACACCTTAGTAGATTTAACTTAGTGAATTTTGTAGCTCTCGATGATGATCTAATATAGTCCCGAGGAATGAACTTTACAGTCCCGACGGATGACAGATTAACATCCATCGAGTGAGTAGCTTATGTAACAAATAAGTTCTGTAGCACATTTTTGCAAGAAACATTGTGTAGATTATGTAGGAGTATATGAATCATGTTGACTACTAATGGATATACAGAATAGGGTGACTAATTGTAAATATAAGATGTCTTGTAATTCTGTATAAATGAAATGGAGTCGAGTGACAGAAAAGTCTCCCGACGGATGGTTCACAAAGACTCCCGACGGATGATCAACAAAAGCTCCCGACGGATGATCAGCAAAGTCCCGACATATGATCAAATTCAAATAGTTGTTGACAGTGACAACACAGTCACATGCGTTGAGTGTTTGCAAAAGAAATGTGACATACTGTTAAGCAGGATTTCGAGAACAAAGAAGCATTACCATTTCCATGCAATTGTGAAGATATTCAAAGATGCTGGAATAGAGTAGTGAAGCAGCATGGAGTTAGACTAGATATGTTTTGTTTTATTATCTTGTCTTATTGTCATGTAAAATTGGTAATATATAAACCAAGTGTAGCAAGTAGAACAACTAACTAAGCAAACTTATTTTCAGAGAAACATATCAAGCTGTATTCTGTAAGCATTTCTATGTAGTTTAGCTGTTCAAACTTGTAAGCAGCTGTGAGCTATTCAAAGCTTCACAGAATTCTCAATTTGATATATATATATATATATATATATATATATATATATATATATATATATATGTGTGTGTGTGTGGTGGATACTTTCAAATCCACTAGAAAGTTTTAAAAGTTTGTGTTTTTATTACTTAGTGTTTTGATTTCTATTGCTCTTTTATTCCGCACCATTGATAATCAAACACTGTTATATTTATCAAGTTAGAACATTCTTTAAATTTGAAAAAATAGCCAGAATTACATTCAACCCCCCTTCAATAATTCTTGTTGTATTGTTAGGGAATAACAATTGGTATCAGAGCAAGCTCTTCAAAAACAAAGAGTATAAAAATCACAACAAATAACAAGATAAACAAAAAGGATGTTGGAGTGAAGATCCCAATTCTGGACAAAGACAATTATCACTATTGGAAGGTGAAGATGCACCTACATTGTTAGGAGTTGTCCCACATCGTTTGTGGGAGGGGCAGTTTGCTTGAATATAAGCATCCAGACAACTCCAATTAGTATGAGGCCTTTTGGGAGGTGCCCAAAAATAAATCAGTGCGGGTTCGGCCCAAAGCGGACAATATCATACTAATGTGGAATTAGGCCTGCTCAGCAAGCCCAATAAGTGGTATCAGAGTTATGGTTGTGACAATCCATAACAATCTCAGATGGGTTCCAGAAGCGACCTAGGAAGAGGCAGATGGGCTTGCCCCAGAATGGGCTGAAGAAAAAGGCAGGTGGTCCTTCCAGTATGGGTCTAGGGGGAGCAGATAGCCAGATGAACTTCCAGTATGGGTCCAGGGGGAGCAGATTCACAATCAGGTGGCAGAATCGACAGGTGTCGGGCCCGATGTGTGAAGGGGGAGATTATTAGGAGTTGTCCCACATCGTTTGTGGGAGGGGAAGTTTGCTAGAATATAAGCAGCCAGACAACTCCAATTTAGTATGAGGCCTTTTCGGAGGTGCCCGAAAATAAATCCGTGCGGGCTCGGCCCAAAGCGGAAAATATCATACTAATGTGGAATTGTTAGGAGTTGTCCCACATCATTTGTGGGAGGGTCAGTTTGCTAGAATATAAGCAGCCAGACAACTCCAATTAGTATGAGGCCTTTTGGGAGGTGCCCAAAAACAAACTTGTGCGGGCTCGACCCAAAGCGGACAATATCATACTAATGTGGAGTTAGGCATGCTCAATAAGCCCAACAAGTGGTATCAGAGCTTCAGGTTGTAACGGTCCGGAATAATCTCAATTAGGCTCCAGAAGTGACCTAGGAAAAGGCAGATGGGCTTGCCCCATAATGGGCTCAAGGAAAAAGGCAGACGAGCCTTCTAGTATGGGCCTATGGGGAGCAGATAGCCAGATAGACTTTCAGTATGGGTCGAGGGGGAGCCTGGTCACACTGAAGGAGGCAGAATCGACAGGTGTCGGGCCCGATGTGTGAAGGGGGAGATTGTTAGGAGATGTCCCATATCGTTTGTGAGAGGGGCAGTTTGCTAGAATATAAGCATCTAGACAACTCCAATTAGTATGAGGCCTTTTGGGAGTGACCCAAAAACAAACCCGTGCAGGCTCAGTCCAAAGCGGACAATATCATACTAATGTGGAGTTAGGCCTGCTCAGCAAGCCCAACATACATCTTCTTTCCCAAGATGAGGCCTATGTGGATTGCATAGAGAGAGGTCCTCATGTACCTATGAGAGCTGCAACTGGCAATGAACCATATGTTCCAAAACCTAGGCATGAATGGTCAGATCTTGACATTGAACAAGTCAGGAAGGACAAGAAGGCCATGAATATATTGTTCAATAGAGTTTATGGTGATATGTTTGATAACATCATTAACTTTAAAACAGCCAAAGAGGTTTAGGACACAATCCAGATTATTTGTGATGGTAATGAGCAAGTAAGGGACAACAAGATGTAGCTACTAATTCAGCAATATGAGCATTTCCACTGTGAAGATAGTGAGTCTCTCACTCACATATTTAGTAGATTTCAAAAGCTACTAAATGCTCTAAAGTTGTATGGAAGAGTCTATCTAACAAAGGACTCTAACCTCAAGTTCCTTAGATCTCTTACAAAGGAGTGGAAGATAATGACAGTCTCATTGAGAAATTTACAGGATTACAAGGAGTTCACCTTGGAGAGATTGTATGGCATCCTGAAAATATTTGAGCTTGAAATAGAGCAAGATGAAAGGATGGAGAAAGGCAGGAAGAAAAGAGGGGTCCATTGTTGGATTTTTAACGCAGCGGGGGCATGGCAAAACACTTTTACACATACAAAATCCAAATAAAAGCATATAAATCGTGAATAAAAATTCGAGGGATCGAATCTAACCTTTTAAAATAATTCGGAGACAACGATCAGAGATCCTTAGCAGTTGCTCCTCAAGTGTGAAGCACTCCACCAGTATCCACCAAGAAAACGATGTTAAGGAGGAGGAAGAAGGTGGAGAGAATTGGGTTTTCCAAACTTTTTGGGTTTTCGGGTTCTTTGTGGGTTAGAATAAAATAGGGTCTATAATAGTGTATTTATAGGCAAAATTTTCAGCTGAAATTTTCCCATAAATATTATTATTATCTCATTTATTATTCTCATTAATAATTAAAACACCTTTTAATTATTAATCCTTTTTCTAAACACTTTAGAAATAATTCTCTCTCTTGATTTAATTTCCAAAAATTAAATCCTTAATTAATAATATTAAGAACTTTTCTTAATTAATTTATAATCAATTAAATCTCATTTAATCACTTATTAAATTTGCCAATTAATTATTTATTTTATAAATAAATAATTATTAGCCATTATTAATTAATTCCTCCACCATTAAATCATTCTCTTTTTATGGTGTGACCCTGTAGGTTCAATATTAAGCCGGTAGTAGAAATAAATAATAATAAAACTATTTTATCATTATTTATATAAATTCTCTAATTTATTAAATATGATTAATTAATTAATCACATTTATTCTACATCGTGAGGGATACTTCTCAGCATATCGCGACTATCCGGATAATATGAATTCACTGCTTAGAATACCAAGAACCTATTCAGTGAATAGTTACCGTACAATAAACTCCTTCTACCCTACAATGTCCCGATTAAATACAAGGCATGGATCTCGTGTCAAGCCTATCTAATTCAATCACTTTGCTTACCATTTACTATGCGTAGTTCTATGCAAATTAGAAACTCCTTTCTAATTTCATTTACTCTGGCCAGAGATTCCTGAACTAGCATAAGTGGATCAGCCTTGAACATTCGCTTCCTTCACTGGAAGGGGTAGATCCTTTATTGATCATACACTATCTTCGTGTACAAATTCCTATACCCAGAAGAGCCCTAATAATTATCCCTGGAGACTAAGAACTAAACCAAAGCATAGTTCAGTGTACACAAGATGACTATGATGACCTCAAGTCTAAGGATACTTGTACAATTATCACTATGTGAACAACTACTGACACGTGAGTGAACTCCATCAGTTGTTCAGCTGTGCGAGTCATGTTCAGTGAACTTATTCCATAATAAGCACCTACATACTAGCTATAGTGTCACCACACAAATGTCTATGAGAACAGACATCCTTCATAATGAAGCAAGCATAGTATGTACCGATCTTTGTGGATTATTAATTACCAGTTAGTAATCCTATGACCAGGAACTATTTAAGTTTAGAGTTATCATCTTTTTAGGTCTCACTATTATGATCTCATCATAATCCATAAAAAGCTTTACTCTAAACTATGGTATATCTTATTTAAACACTTAAATAGATAAAGCCCGTAATAAAAACAAAACAAGTCTTTATTAATATCAATGAAATCAAAACAGATTACATAAAAGTTATTCCTAAATTCTAATACATGATTGGACTTAGGACATATTCCTTTCAATCTCCCACTTGTACTAAAGTCAATCACTCTGGTATCTAATACCCATCTTGTCTTTATGACGATAAAAGTGACTTTCATAAAGTAGCTTTGTGAGTAGGTCTGCTATGTTGTTATGTGTGTCAACTCTATTTCAATACAATACAAGAAATGTTACCGCGCTCCCACTAACCCTTTTGTAGACGCATGGTTCATCTTCGTTTTTGATAAAATCAAACTCTTTGATTGTCTCATCAAAACGAATATTCCATCTTTCGAGAAGCCTGCTTTAAACCACTTTTGGTTCGCAGCAGCTTACACACTAGGTTTTCATTTCCCTTGGAAAGAAAACCATCTGGCCATCTTCCAGATTTCATAGTCGTAGTAAGCAGCAATCGCAAGCAAAATCCGAACTGATTTTAACAGGGCTACAGGTAAAAGGTTTCATCAAAGTCAATCCATTGCCTTTGTTAGAATCCTTTTGCCACAAGCCTAGCCTTATAGGTCTTCATCTGGCCATCTGCTATAATCTATCTTTTGTATACCGTATACATAGATTCCATTCTGGATTTCATGGCACTATGTCATTTCTCTGAGTCAACACTACTCATAGCCTCATTATGAATGGGCTGTTCCACAAAAGTTTGTTCAGTCAGAACAGGTGTTTCCACTTGATCCGTAGTAGTTTGTGCTTCTTGAACTTCATCAAGTTCAATTTTGCACCCACTGTTTCCTTCAAGGATAAACTCCTTTTCCAATAAGGTAGCATGTCTGGAGACAAACACCCGATGATCGGTGCAAAAGTAATACCCTAAAGTCTCTTTAGGATATCCCACAAAACTACATTTTACGGATCGATATTCCAGCTTATCTGGGTCAACTTACTTGACATAAGCTGGACATCCCCAAATCTTAACGTGTTTAAGACTCGGTTTCCTTTCTTTCCATATCTCATACGAAGTTTGAGGAACAGATTTTGGAAGGCACCTTATTCAGTAAATATGCTGAGGTTTCCAATGCATAACCCTATAGGAATACTGGAAGATTTGCATAGCTCATCATGGACCGAACTATGTCTAACAAAGTTCGATTTCTCCTTTCAGATACCAATCTGGAGGCGTCCACTGGGAGACTATACCATTTACTTTGAGATAATCTAGAAACACTCCATTAAAGTATTCACCACCTCGATCTGATCGAAGAGTTATAATACTATGTTTGGTTGTTTCTCCACTTCATACTTATACTCTTTGAACTTTTCAAAGGCTTCAGACTTGTGTTTCATCAAACACATATCCGAATCTAGATCTATTATCCATGAAAGTAATGAAGTATGAAAATCCACCCATGGCTTGCGTAGACATTGGTCCACATACATCTGTGTGTACCATTCCTAGCAAATCTGCAGCCCTCTCTACATGTCCACTAAATGGAGACTGCAGTGCCACTATGAAGTGAGATTTTCATCATCCCTTTTCTTTTATTAGTTTGTTCAATCTGAAGTAAATTATGTCACATTTATACAGACCATTATTTAAAGTACCACGTCCATAAAGAATATTATCTCTAAGAATAGAACATTCATTATTCTCAATTATAAATGAAAATCCATCCAAGTCTAACATGGGAATAATATTCCTCACAATCGAGGGAAAAAAATAACAATTATTTCAAACAATAGTCTTGCCCGTAGGCATATGTAAATGAAATGATTCTACATCTTCAGCAGCAACTCTTGCTCCATTTCCCATCAGTAGAATCACCTCCTCTTCTTCAAGAGTCCTACTTCTCCTTGGTCCCTGCAACAAATTGCAGATATGAGAACCACAGGCGGTATCGAATACCCAAGTAGAAATGACATATTCACTTCTATCATGAACATACCTGAATCAGAAGCGGTAGTCTCACTACCCTTCTTCTTCAATTCTGCAAGGTAAACCTTGCAGTTCCTCTTCCAGTGCCCCACCTTGTTACAGTGAAAGCAAACAACTTTGCTCTTGGGGTCTTCAGCTTTTGGTGGAACCAGCGTTTTCTCACCTACTTTCTTCTTCTTGGAAGGGTTCCTCTTCCTTTTCTTAGGATTGGAACCTTCACCAATTAGAAGAACAGAACTCTTCTTAGGGGGAAAATTCAATTCCGCAGTCTTCAACATGTTGTGGAGTTCAGGCAGGCTGACATCCAACTTATTCATGTGAAAGTTCACAACAAACTGCGAGAATGAACTCGGAAGCGATTGCAAGACCAAGTCTTGGCTCAGCTCCCCATCCATGGCAAAACCAAGTTGTCCAAGACGTTCAATCAAATTGATCATCTTAAGTACATGGTCATTCACAGATGATCCCTCAGATATCCTACGACCGAACAACTCCTTCGATATCTCATATCGAGCTGTCCTCCCCGCCACATCATACAACTCTTGTAGATGCATGAGGATAGTGTGAGCATTCATATGCTCATGTTGCTTCTGTAGCTCAATGTTCATGGAAGCTAGCATGATGCATTGAGCAACATTTGCATCATCTATCCACTTACGATACACAACATGTTCATCATTATGTACATCACTAGCAGGTTCAGTAGGCTTAGGTGAGTCAATCACGTATTCCAGCTTCTCAATCCTGAGAACAATTCTCAAGTTTCGAAGCTAGTCAGCATAATTAGGACCAGTCAATTTGTGAGCATCCAGTATGCTCCTGAGTGATAGTGCAGAAGACATAACGTACAAAGTAAATCTGTAAATGATAAACACATAACAACACTTAGCAAATATTCGATTTCATTTTAAAACACTATATGAATCGGGTCTTTATTCATAAGTGGCTCCCACTAGTTTATCTAATTTATTCAACCCCCTACGTGAAAAATTAAGCATTCATAATACTAGTGGGAATAGGGATCCTACATTCCATTACACAACCCCGGCTGTAGCACGAACCGCCATGTAATGTTCAATAGGCAGACAACTCTTGTCAATTACATCTTATGTTATTCCCTAATCAAACTTTAGCCTCTTGAATAATTGAGTCTCGGTTGTAGCACGACAAACTCAATATTCTAAGTCAAGTCTAACCCAACATTCCGTACAGTTGAATCAGTCCCCAAAGGCCCACGGTTGTAGCACGTACCGACCTTTAGATTCTTATTCAATGTACACATCTTTATGTAATAGACAAGTATTTCTTATTTCAAAATCAAAGCCCTCGGCTGTAGCACGAACCGACAATGATTCAAAAATAAGAACTACTTTTCTATCATGTTGGAAGGCTATGACCGACACAAGCCCGTTGTATCATTGGCCAATTACTACTTGATATTATTTAATTTTAGAGGGATTATATTACGTTACAATCATAATCATATTATAAAGAAATTCTTCCTTTTAAATTAAATATTTCAAATCAATAATCAGATGATTCCCAGATCAGGTGGAGCATTGTCAAGAGGCGTCACTTAATAACCCTTTCTTACAGATAGAAATCTGTTGTTGACAGAATCATCCTTTCTCTCATATCGAAAATTCATATTCAATTACGTGTTTCATAAACACAAGAATCTCATGATTGTATTCATAATATTATTATTAAGGTTATGAAACAATTTCACTATACTAGGTTGTCTAACAAACGCCTTATGTTCATTTAAGTTCACCTAAATCTATCATCGCATGATAAACTAAGCATATATCACATATATAAACATGAATAAACATCAAGGTAGGCATGTTATATCATCTAGCACATTATTCTAAGCATTATACATCTCTATGTATCACATGAAGCATTTAAAAGCAATTAAAACAGTCAAAAACAGCTTTAAAACACTTTATGGAAATATAAACAGTTCAAAACTTTTATATAAACTAAAATTGATCACTCCATTAGATCCGTCTCGGAAAAACGAATCCAACGGTATATTGCACGCCTAAAACGGAGTTACGAAACTCCCAGAAAATCAATTTTATAATCAATAGACGGGCCGTAACGCATTACAGGAACGCGTTACAAGCCCTGTAACGCATTCCGGTGATGCGTTACACCCCTTTTAAGCCATTAAAGGCTGTAACGCATTTCGTGAATGCGCCACAGGTGTGTAACGCCTTCCCGGAATGCGTGACACCCCTATTTTTTTATTTTTTTTTTATTCTCTGCAGCAGCCGACAGCTTTCTCGAGCAGCGTGCCTGTCATTTTCTGTCTTCTTCCGTGCCACAGCAGACCACAGCAGTACAGATGTACTGATAATACAAATATATATATATACTATATATACATACAATTATACTTATTAAATTACGAATTTAATTACAAGAACTTCAAAAATTCATAATAAAAAATCTATACATCATAAAATTATGAAAAAAATACCCAGACGATCTACAACACTTGTAGAATCCAGATCAACATTCAAAATTATTCTGAGAAACGATTTCTCATCAGACAAAATTAATCCATGATATAACTTGTAAAAATCATAATTAATTCAAACAAGCACATAAAATTCTGAAATTTTTACCACAGATCTATATGCATACAACCTATGCTCTGATACCATTGTTGGATTTTTAACACAGCGAGGGCATGGCAAAACACTTTTACAATACAAAATCCAAATAAAAGCATATAAATCGTGAATAAAAATTCGAGAGATCAAATCTAACCATTTAAAATAATTCGGAGACAACGATCAGAGATCCTTAGCAGTTGCTCCTCAAGTGTGAAGCACTCCACCGGTATCCACCAAGATAACGATGTTAAGGAGGAGGAAGAAGGTGGAGAGAATTGGGTTTTCCAAACTTTTTGGGTTTTCGGGTTCTTTGTGGGTTAGAATAAAATAGGGTCTATAATAGTGTATTTATAGGCAAAATTTTCAGCTGAAATTTTCCCATAAATATTATTATTATTATCCCATTTATTATTCTCATTAATAATTAAAACACCTTTTAATTATTAATCCTTTTTCTAAACACTTTAGAAATAATTCTCTCTCTTGATTTAATTTCCAAAAATTAAATCCTTAATTAATAATATTAAGAACTTTTCTTAATTAATTTATAATCAATTAAATCTCATTTAATCAATTATTAAATTTGCCAATTAATTATTTATTTCATAAATAAATAATTATTAGCCATTATTAATTAATTCCTCCACCATTAAATCATTCTCTTTTTATGGTGTGACCCTGTAGGTTCAATATTAAGCCGGTAGTAGAAATAAATAATAATAAAACTATTTTATCATTATTTTTATATATTCTCTAATTTATTAAATATGATTAATTAATTAATCATATTTATTCTACATCGTGAGGGATACTTCTCAGCATATCGCGACTATCCGGATAATATGAATTCACTGCTTAGAATACCAAGAACCTATTCAGTGAATAGTTACCGTACAATAAACTCCTTCTACCCTACAATGTCACGATTAAATACAAGGCATGGATCTCGTGTCAAGCCTATCTAATTCAATCACTTTGCTTACCATTTACTATGCGTAGTTCTATGCAAATTAGAAACTCCTTTCTAATTTCATTTACTCTGGCCAGAAATTCCTGAACTAGCATAAGTGGATCAGCCTTGAACATTCGCTTCCTTCATTGGAAGGGGTAGATCCTTTATTGATCATACACTATCTTCGTGTATAAATCCTATACCCAGAAGAGCCCTAATAATTGTCCCTGGAGACTAAGAACTAAACCAAAGCATAGTTCAGTGTACACAAGATGACTATGATGACCTCAAGTCTAAGGATACTTGTACAACTATCACTATATGAACAACTGCTGACACGTGAGTGAACTACATCAGTTGTTCAGCTGTGCGAGTTATGTTCAGTGAACTTATTTCATAATAAGCACCTACATACTAGCTATAGTGTCACCACACAAATGTCTATGAGAACAGACATTCTTCATAATGAAGCAAGCATAGTATGTACCGATCTTTACGGATTATTAATTACCAGTTAGTAATCCTATGACCAGGAACTATTTAAGTTTAGAGTTATCATCTTTTTAGGTCTCACTATTATGATCTCATCATAATCCATAAAAAGCTTTACTCTAAACTATGGTATATCTTATTTAAACACTTAAATAGATAAAGCCCGTAATAAAAACAAAACAAGTCTTTATTAATATCAATGAAATCAAAACATATTACATAAAAGTTATTCCTAAATCCTAATACATGATTGGACTTAGGACATATCCCTTTCATCCATAACTCCGGTCGCTGAGTTAGAAAAAGAGAAAGAGATGAAGGTATAAGTTGTTGAGTATACTTCAAAGGTCTGTGAAAGCAAGGGTAAATGGCTGGTAGCTGAAAATGAAGATCAGTTGAGCCAAGATGACATGGATGATATTGATGAACATCTAGCATTCCTATCTAGGAGATTTGCCAAGCTCAAATTCAAGAAGAATTTTAGAGCAGCTAAGTCAAGCAGAAATATGGTTGATAAGTCAAAATTCAAGTGTTTCAAATGTGGCTTGGCGGGTCATTTTTCTAGTGAATGTAGGAAGTCTGATTCCAGCTAAAAGAAGTTTGAGCATGTTGATTATAAAATACTTTGAGTTTCTCAAACAAAAGGAAAGGGCTTTCATTACACAGGAGAATGACTGGGCATCAGATGGAGTGGATGAAGATGAAGAAACAAGTTATGTCAATCTAGCCCTAATGGCCAAATCTGATGAAACAGAAACAAGTTCTTCAAGTAATCAGGTAATCACCACTAACCTAGCACAGTTATCTAAAGCTGAGTGTAATGATGCAATAAATGATATGTCCACAAAATTATATCACCTACGTGTTACACTTAAGTCCATCACTAAGGAAAATGCTAAAATTAAAGAAAATAATTTATTTTTAAGTGAGAGGAATAATGTGCTAGAGTCTCAGTTCATTGAATTTGAGAAATTGAGAATTGAGTGTAAGATTGCTAATGATGAATTAACTGAATCCTTGAAGAAATAAGAGATTTTAAAGAAGCAGCTTGAACGAGAACAGAAAGTGATTAAGGCATGGAAATCATCCAGAGATGTTTATGCTCAAATCACTAAAGTTCAAGGTATTGAGTCCTTTTGTGATGCAGCCTGGAGGAAGAGTAAAGAGAAGCTTGAGTCCAATTTGGTTGAAGGATTGTTGATAGATGCGGACTTGACAGAAGATGAAAATCATCCGTCGGATAATCAAAAGGATTATTAGTCGAGTGACAAGGAGCCACATCCGTCGGCTGTGAGTAAACCAGTAGCAAAGCTAAGCTAGCTAAGTTGAATGAGAAATATGGATCAGTTTCTAAGAACTTTATTCCAGGAGAATCAAATCAAGTCAGGAAGGAAAAGAAAGTCAATGTTGGTCATCTGTCTATCAAGCAATTGAATGACAGATTAGAAAATATTGAGGTTAAAACAGAAGCTAAGAAAAAGAACAATAGAAATGGGAAAGTAGGAATTAACAAACATAATAACTACACACCTGATAAATATGCACCAAGAAAAATCTGTATTAGGTGTGGTAGTGTTAATCATTTGTTTGTTAATTTCAAACTTACTATGCCTACTCCCATGTCTACACCCTCTTCTTTTCCCAACATGACTGCCATGCCTACCATGCCTATGAATGTTATGTCTACACAGAATATGAATGCACAATTTGCTAATATGCCGTTTGCACCTAATCCTTATTATGCTACATTTAGTATGCCTCAAATGTCATTTAGTATGCCTTACTGGAATAACATGTTTGCAAATAGCATGCCTTTTCCTGTTAATCAAAATGTGCATGATAATTCTGTTTTAATGACTGGTTTCAAAGGTCCAACTCAGGTGACTAAGGATGAATCAGAAATTTCCAAGTCAAATGAGATCAAACCTAAGAAACCAAAGAAGAAAGCTAACAAGGCAGGATACAAGGAAACTTAGGTACCAAAATCAACTTGATTTGATTTTGATGTGTGCAGGGAAACAGAAAGAATCTTTGGTATCTGGATAGTGGTTGCTCAAGGCACATGACTGGAGATTCTACCCTGCTCACTGAGTTCAAGGAAAGAGCTGGCCCAAATATTACTTTTGGAGATGAAAGTAAATGTTATACCGTGGGTTATGGCTTGATTTCAAAAGATAATATCATCATTGAAGAGGTTTCCCTAGTGGATGGTCTCAAGCATAATTTGTTGAGTATCAGCCAGCTTTGTGATAAGGGCAACTTCGTTACTTTCAATTCAGAAGCTTGTGTTGTGACAAACATAGAGAGCAATCAAAGTGGTTCTCACTGGAGTGAGAAAAGGAAATGTGTACCTAGTTGAATTCAACTCATCAAATACAGAATCAGTCACTTGTCTTCTCAGTAAAGCAAGTCAAGATGAAAGTTGGCTATGGCACAAGAAGCTGTTTCATCTAAACTTCAAGACCATGCATGAGCTTGTCAAGAAAAAACTAGTCAGAGGTATTCCTCAAGTGGAGTCTACTAAGGATGGATTGTGTGATGCATGCCAGAAAGGAAAGCAGTTCAAAGCATCATTCAGAAAGAAGCTTGATTCAACAATTGAAGAACCTTTGTAACTGTTGCACATGGATTTATTTTGGCCAGTCAATGTGTTGTCCATCTCAAGAAAAAGATATTGCCTAGTAATTGTAGATGATTTCTTAAAGTTCTCTTGGACATATTTTCTAAAGTCTAAAGATGAAGCTAGTGAAATCATCATCAATCACATAAGGCAAGTCAACAATCATCCTGACTTTAAAGTAAAAGAATCAGGAGTGACAATAGAACTGAGTTCAAGAATTCTGTGATGAGATCATTTTGTGAAGAGAATGGGATTATGCATGAATTTTCTGCAGCAAGAACTCCATAATAAAATGGAGTAGTGGAAAGGAAGAACAAATCTCTTATTGAAGCTGCAAGAACAATGATTGAAGAGTCAAAGTTACCAACATATTTTTGGGTTGAAGCTGTGAATGCTTCCTACTACACTCAGAATATCTCTTCGGTTAATTAAATAAAGTACATGATGTCACACCCCAAATCCGGGGTCAAGATTTGGTGTTACTAAACCATTATTACATAATGTAAAGAAATAAATAAATAACCCCTTTAGTCCGGATCTTTTACAGGTCATGGTATGAAACAAGAATCTAACCTTCTACAACTCACTTCAACTATAATACAAGTATATATACCTTTGAACTAATGCTCTTGTCACATTCTTCTAACACCTTCAACCTCTCGCAACGGAAACTTCTCTAACTTCTGTTGTCTATCAAAGCTATTCACTTTAATCCTTATCTGTTTCTGGCAGAAATAAGAATTGACAAAGCAAGAGTGAGCCAAAAATGCCCAGCAAGTATATAATTTGAGTTTCAAACATTAATTTCAAAGAAAACTTCCAGACAAAATCTCTGAAATATTTTGAAGGGCGAAACACGAAATCATTTAAAGGATATATCTCGTTATCTTAAAATCAATTTGATTTGCATTGCTATGAATCACTTAGGACATAATGACATTTTTGTAAGAACTTTAGAGATCGTGTGTTTTCAAAATAGCTTCTGGTATCATCTCATAATTGAGCAGTGAATGCAATAACTATTCATAAAACGACGTTCAAGAAATTCCTAACTATTCAGTATCCATCATTATCGACTAAGTTTCCATAGACTTAGCCTGCTAAACCAGCCTGACAAGGACGGGTTGAATAATTAAGAAGATCTCAATTCATTCGAGATCCTAACTATCACTGAGCAACTAATGCTGCAGCAACAATCTGAACCTCGAATATATTTAGAAACATTGTAATTTCCTGAAACTGAGGGCTAAGAAAGAATAACTTTAACCCATAATCACATTTTATTTCAAGAGGGAATGCCATTAATGGCGAACAACAATAAATTGGACTGAACACTAGAAACCAACATATGCACTATAACCTGCTGATCAGTCAGGAGATAGTGCGGATCTATACCCAACTGCATAGACCCAACCAACATATGGGGCACCCAGGCAACTATGGCCTAAAGGGTCCGGTCCATCTCCGGCCCATAGGATCCAGCTCATCACTGGTCCTTATATATATATATATATAGTAACTATCCAGTCCGTGGAGTATTTTGATATCAAATCATTTTGATTTCAACACATCCCAAATTAGGGTTCACAATTAACCCGAACGAATGGGTACTTGCTCAAGAGAGCAATCGAATTATAGGAACAATAATTAAAAGAACTGGCATAATAAGAGTAATTGCAGTGAAATATAAAACAGTTAACTATTCTGAACTTAGAATAGGAGCGAATAAATGTTTGCAGTATTTAAGGAGAAAGGTTAGGAATACTTGCAGTATTTAAAAGAAACTCACGAATATTTGCATAAACAGAATTATTTAATTCAGTGATATGTTTATCGATTCTAAACTGAGAATAGGGAAAGCAATACTTGCATGATAAAATTTAAAATAAATATCACTTGAACAATAAGTGAAGTCAGGGGTACTTGCCTCAATAAGCTTTAACCGCTATTGACTTTGGTTCGACTTTGATCGTTCGGCTTTATTGACAAACTACTATTCGATTCTGGATACGATCCCGACACTCAGGTTCTTCGATTGGAACTTTATTAATCCCAACGTCTAATCACTAGATCATTCCTAGTCCAACGTCACATCTTGGGTCTTCCGTCTAAAACCTACAGGGTTGAAATACCCTAATTCAGATAATCGCTTAAGCTTACATCAAATTATCATCCTATTTTACCCATACGATTTCATAACTGAATTCATATTTATATGTATTATCAAAATACACATAGCAGTTATGGTTCACATCTTCGAAATTCGGTTCGGTATCCATTTTCAGAAAATACGTATACTCGTCGTTTTCAAAAACAGGGTAATCGATTATTTATAAATTATCTTGTCTCAATCGCAGTCCAGTTCATATAATATAATTGTATATGATTATTTGACGTTTCCGATAATTATAGGTTACGTTCCCGATATTTCGGAATTAATTTCCCGAAAATCGGGCAGCGCCTCCCTTGTTTATCGGTCTACCTGTCGAGATCAAATCGACGTCAATCACAACATAACAACAACCAATCATCCAATTCACAATCCATACGCCAATCCCAATCACCAATACAATTCAATTATTACTTTTATTCATTCATATTTTTATTCATATTTTATGTCTTCATTTGTGTTTTTATTTTATTCGTAGGACTCAGAACCGTGTCATCACAGTCCACCGTCGGCTCACCGAGGCTCATTGCCGACGGCAGCAAAAATTCGCAGGTACCCGTATAATCGGGTTTCCAACGCTAACCTTCACCGATTAAACTAATATTTCTCGCACATAATTTATTTTATTTCACAAATTGCAGTCAATTAATTTCTGCAAGAAATTAATAAAATAAAATTCCCACAACACAGTTAAACCAGAGCAGCCGAACACAGAACACACACGCGCGTATGCGCAGTAGCGAACTCCGGTCACCACGCCGAAAAAAGCCCGGCGGCGACCGAAAAATTAAACAACACACAGGAAACACCGCACAATCACTTCACCGAAAACTGAAATCGCAGCAATCGGAAAAGAAAGATAGGCGGCGCAAGAACAGGGAAACACAGCCATCATAACAACACTCGACTGATTATACATATATATATATATATATATGTATATCAACAACCAAGAACAGGACCGAAGCAATTAAACAGAAAAACAGAAACGACGGCCGGGAAAGAGCTCAAGGCTGCCGGAAAACTCACCACGGCAAGAGACATATATGGGGAGAAAAGAAAGAGAGTGAAGGAGAGGTTGAGAGAGATTATAGAGAGTCTAGAGAGGGAACCGTGAGAGATATAAGATGAGAGAGGTAGAGGGTGAGGAGAGAGAGGAGATTGATTAAGGAAATACATGAACTGCAATGAACAAACGGGTTATACCCGATAAATAATCTGCCCCCTTCTTTATTTCATTTTATTACTAATTGAATTAACGAACAACACGATACTTAAAAATTTGGAATATCTGACGAGTAATTACGAGTATCATAATTCCGAAATTTTCCCAAAATAACATTTAAAATTTATCGAAGTAATTAAAATTTTAAATAAATAAAATTATAAAATAATATAAATAATTTTAGAAACAATTTTAGCATTTTTAAGAATAAATATTCAATAAAATCACTTTAAAAGTGAATTAAGTTTATACAGCTCAATAATTAATTATAAAATTAACCTTTGCGTCTAATAATTCACAAACGATTAATAACACAGCAACACATAACTGGACCATCACATATTTTATTTACTTAATAATTCGATAATTGCTCTTACCTATTGGATCCGGAAATAGGTTACTTAGCCGCTAAGTAACTAAAAAGACGATACGATTTTAATATCAGAATTGAATAATTATCAAAACAAAGCTCCCTATAAAATACTTTATACGAAATTAAGGTAATAATGTCTCGCCCTTTTTAGAATACGGGTTCTTATCGATATATAAAATGATTTGCGTATCGAAAATTTCACACCGGGACCCCTACAGATCAAACCGTACCCCGGATCGAAAAAGTCAAAACACGAAAAATGTTCAGAATTAACAGATTAGGTTAGGAAGGAGTTTTCGGAAGAGTTTCAGGTTGTAAAAACGCAAAAGCGACTAAAGTGGGACGATTTCTGATTTTTTTAAAAATAAATTTTATAATTATGTAAGAATAATCATTATCAATTCTATAAATTCACATAAAATCACATAATAATTATTTATTGATAAAAATAAATGCATAATATTTCCCGGGCGTTACATTCTCCCCCCCTTAAAAGGATTCTGTCCTCAGAATCATGCTAAGGAACAGACCATGCTGCTTATCAAGTATCTTTCTTATAATTTCTCAGTTCTCATCACATTAATCACAACTCAACGGCCTTTTATCGTCATCAACTCTATCAGTTGCTCATGCAACCCCTATCTCAATCTCTACTTCATACATTTGAAGCTAAATGAATTTTCGTAGTCATACACACATGAATGTCTTATAGATTCATTATACCGGTGACAACAAGACCAACTCATCCTTACTCAAAGGACTAACTTAATTCATTCTAATCTTCTTTTCTTTCCACTTCTAATAGTTCGTGTTCATGAACTTTCTATTTTCACTAACTGTTTTATTCTACTTTTCATGTCTCTTTCTGTTCGATTAGCCTGACCTATGATCGTTTCCAATCATATTTGAGAATTCTTAATCGGCCTTTTGCATTTTCTATTCGTCTGCGCCCGATATCCTGAGGTCATGATGCCTGATGCTTCAAAATGTTCTACATCTATTCAAAAGCTAAAAAGAAAAATCTAGGCAATTGCATTTACTCACCATGTGGTAGCACATTTCTATTTCTTTTAACCCTTTCTCAACAACTTAATGGTATTCACTCTTTTATTTCTATTTGAAACATCTATTCTTTAATGGACCTTTCATGTTTGTTCTTTACCCACACACAAGAGCTCATAATCAATTATAACCAGAATTCATATCTTTGAAGCTGAGAATCTAGCTGCTATTTCTCAATTCTTTGCAAGCATATCCTCAGTCGTTCGACTTAGTCTCTTCCTTAGTCCTTGAATTGATGAGGATGTTATCAATAAATACGATCACTCTATCTCAATACTCCTGGTATATTGTGTTCACTTAACTTTCAAACTTACAATTTCTGATAATCGACGCGTATCCTCATATATCTATTTTCTTTTCCATATTCATATTTCTGAGGTTTTCCCTTACTTATTATTTCGTCCCTATTGAGTTAGAGGATATGGGGCCTTTGTCACCAGCTTGACTCTATGCAGTAACCGACGAGAAATCCTCACCTCATTCCTTGAGGTAATCTTGATAAAGCATTCATTCGAACCTCCGGGAATTTACTTTAGTTCTAAAGAATTCCCTTTTGAGATTCATTGTAACGCGCTTCTCCAATCGTTTGCCATTAATTTCTTTGTTTAATCATTCTTGTTTACACGCATTTCTTAAATGAAATTCCTATCTCCAACTATCGACGTTTCACTTTATTCTCCAATCAATTCTGGCCCAACTGACGTCTATACCTTGCGTATATCCTGGATTATTTTATAAACTTTCTTTATCATTCTTTTGATTCCACTTCTTGTCTTGATTAGTTCTTTATTCTCATTATTCATTATCTTCTTCATACGTAACGAATTTTTTTTTCTTAGTAATATTACTCTGTTTATTATTGAATAGGTCATTCCTGGAATTCACACTGGAATGAAGGCTTTTATTTACACTATTTAAATTCTTACTAACAAACTTATCGAATTTCCTCGGTAGCTATTTTCTTAGCCTTACTTGACGTGTCACAAATCACGTGTTTGACTTCTCTTCATTGATTCTCATCTCTTTTCCTGAGTTCACATGCGGACTTCATCAATCTCCGTTGTTCATTGGATGCTTGAATTTGCGAGCTTTCCATTATTCTATAGCAACTTCTATTCAACCGCTTCAGGTCTTGAAATATTCTTCTTACTAGCATGAACCAATAACTTCCTATTCTTTTTATTCATCAAAAAGAGCATATTCTTCTGGATCACACCTTACACCCGATTACAATAACATCACGCTAATTGAACTAGGCCTTTTTAATTTACGGTAACGTCATTACTTTTTCTCAAATTTCTATATCTTTCATTTCGGATCTGGAAATTATGTTAGAGCTTGACTCAATCTAATTGGAATCGATTTCCATTTAACTAACCATTAGTTGGCAAAGTGGATCAATCAACTCCTTTAAATGATCACTTAAACCAAGTGCTAACTAGCTAACTGGAATCAAAGACCAATTACATAAAGTCAGTTTGGTCATAACAACTTTCTCAAGAACCGAGATTGCAATTATCTGGAATGCTGACGAGAATGACCATATACTTCTTTGTTCTTAACTATAGGGTAATTTCTGAAAATTTGGGCAGCACTTCCCCTACACCATTGACTACCAGTCGGACTCAAGCCGACACCATTAATCAACCAAGTCATCCACAATCATATACATCCACTTCCATCAACCAAATCACCAATTCCCACAATTCACCTTTGATCAGCATCTAACTAGTATAGCATATCTCTTTTTAATTGGGATTGGATCTGAAACTCACAATGATTAATATAACCATACCTTTCTTAGAATATTACGAATTGTTCTTAATGAATTTAAGGTTTGATTTCATGATTCTGGTTTAATTTATTTCTGATCATTATTAATCGGTTTATCTTTTAATAATTGCGCATGGTCTCCATTATTACCATCACAATCTGGTTGGAACTCAATCGTTAGATTATTATTTCTTGAAAAGTTTCACAGTCGAGTCACCATTGCTTCATCTCCACTTACGGCTTCACATCGAACTTTCGTTACTGACCCGGGTATGAGCATTGAATTCACAATCACTTATTTACGCAAATTAGAAAACTTCACAATTTCTTGAAGAACACGTTTGAAGTTTGATTACATTTAAGATTTTTCCCATCTTGAATCTTCACGACAAGTATCTTCCAGCGACGAAGGGATGTTTCACGTCGTAATTGCCTGTCGGAGTCATTGTTCAGAATTTTCTTGATCTTTGATCATCGTCCCGATACTCGTTTGCTCCGTTTGAGCACACCACTTCATTTCCTTATTTTGTAATAAATGTACGATTCACTAACCATTCATTTCGCGTCGAAATCCTCTAGTTTGAAGTGCATTATTTATCAACTTACAATCATGTTCTCCTTTGACACGTAATTCTACCTGTCGCACTGACTATTCTATTTCTTTTGGAATCGTCAAAGAACAGACTCGATGCAAGAGGAGAGTTTGTAAACATGATTTTTGATTGAAAAACGGAATAAGGAATAACAATGCGACAACTGATTGAAGGAAGAAAAATGAGTGAAGGATGAGACAACCATATTCATACTCAAGATGGCCAGTCTTTCATACTATATGGCATACAGCACATGATTAGGTGGCGTCCCACCCGACTTTTCGTCACTTCGACAAAGCGTCATATCATAACACTGTTGTCTCAATTGGGAATCAAGAATTTGAGAAAAGCAACAATTTAGGAGGGATACAAGAATGTTCTTTCGTTTCCGCCTCATATGATTTATCAACAGAAAAAGCTCATACATATTTAAATTCGAAAAGAACATATGTTATCATACTAGAAAAAAAAAAGAATGTCAATGCCGATCACCTTCCACGCTTCATCTACGTATGCCTTCAGGATCGTGCGGATACAGGTTCACAATTCAAGTCACATCACTGCTTTGAAATGCTTCCTGGAAATGCCCTCACACCAAATGCTTCAATAATTTAATCTTAATCGCGTCATTCCGAAGTTAAAATCACAGCTTCAGATTTCATCTATGTCGTGTAAAATACCCATTGATCACGTAATGCCTCTATTCCATTGATAGAAATGATTCCTCTTCCACCATCTAGAAGATTCTGCCATTTCCTTCAGTCATCCTTCATTCGTTCGATTCACGAATCTTGTTAAATTTTATTAATCTTATGAAGTGGGGAAATAATATTTTAATACGTTGATTCAATTATTGATTTTATTAAACAATGTTTACTTTCATTCTTCACAGCAACCTTAAACCTTCTTTCTGCTGATGGGTCTACTTGGCCCTTTGAATAACAACACCGAGTCTAATTCCATTCTTCTTTTTAGATCATTTTCTCTTTATAATAACAAGAACATAAGTAGTAGTTTGACAAATCATTTATAAAACTCATTTCATGCAAAAATCTTCTGAAAGTTGATTAAGAAAATCTTTTCCGAAATCTCATTTTTTTAAAGTTTTGGAAATCAATTATTTTGGTCGTCATTACTATATACATTACTTGCTATTTTTTTTATGGTTTACCACTAAAATATCTAATTGAAAGAATGTCCATATAAAGGTCCTTCTACTTCGGTACGCCTTCTATACTTTTCCTTCTATTCGCATTTCTTAGTCAATGAAACCTCATTTACCGTTGTATATCATTTTATTCATAGATCGACCCCAATGCTAACGCCTGCCCTGGTCTTTCATATTCTTGTCATCGTCCTAGACGTTATGCTTACAATCACGCATGCAATTCGATGTTCTGTCTATAGATAAGGGTGCATCTTCTTGCTAGTCTTACCTCCATCTAGTAAGGTAGATTATTATTCCTTGCGCAGTTCCCGATAAGTGGTAAGAATCTTCTCGCAACGGTGATGCCTTCAAAACGTGCAACGTTGGTTCTTCATCAACTTCCATTCACTGGTTGCCTCCGACGATAAGCTTTCCTTCTACCTAATTCTAAATTAAATCATGCCATCACTCACCTAGTTTCCCTTACACAAATGCTTACGAGATCACCCGCATTTCCTTCAAACCACATGAAAAGTAGGGTAACATACCCAATCTTCGTCGATTCCTTATTATTGTATGATCTGAGGTTTCAATATACCTATAATGTTGTGATATTCGCCTTGAACTTTTTCATCAATCCTATCTTACCAACTCCTTATCGGATCTGCTAACCCTAATTCGCACTCAACTCAATTTATCCTGAATATGTCTAGGGTCTTTCCTATCCTATACGACCTATCATTCCTATCTTACTCTAACCTATTCTTATTTCAGTGACCAATAACCTGCAGCTCTGATACCAAACTATCACACCCCAAATCCGGGGTCAAGATTTGGTGTTACTAAACCATTATTACATAAAGTAAAGAAATAAATAAATAACCCCTTTAGTCCGGATCTTTTACAGGTCATGGTATGAAACAAGAATCTAACCTTCTACAACTCACTTCAATTATAATACAAGTATATATACCTTTGAACTAATGCTCTTGTCACATTCTTCTAACACCTTCAACCTCTCGCAACGGAAACTTCTCTAACTTCTGTTGTCTATCAAAGCTATTCACTTTAATCCTTATCTGTTTCTGGCAGAAATAAGAATTGACAAAGCAAGAGTGAGCCAAAAATGCCCAGCAAGTATATAATTTGAGTTTCAAACATTAATTTCAAAGAAAACTTCCAGACAAAATCTCTGAAATATTTTGAAGGGCGAAACACGAAATCATTTAAAGGATATATCTCGTTATCTTAAAATCAATTTGATTTGCATTGCTATGAATCACTTAGGACATAATGACATTTTTGTAAGAACTTTAGAGATCGCGTGTTTTCAAAATAGCTTCTGGTATCATCTCATAATTGAGCAGTGAATGCAATAACTATTCGTAAAACGACGTTCAAGAAATTCCTAACTATTCAGTATCCATCATTATCGACTAAGTTTCCATAGACTTAGCCTGCTAAACCAGCCTGACAAGGACGGGTTGAATAATTAAGAAGATCTCAATTCATTCGAGATCCTAACTATCACTGAGCAACTAATGCTGCAGCAACAATCTGAACCTCGAATATATTTAGAAACATTGTAATTTCCCGAAACTGAGGGCTAAGAAAGAATAACTTTAACCCATAATCACATTTTATTTCAAGAGGGAATGCCATTAATGGAGAACAACAATAAATTGGACTGAACACTAGAAACCAACATATGCACTAAAACTTGCTGATCAGTCAGGAGATAGTGCGGATCTATACCCAACTGCATAGACCCAACCAACATATGGGGCACCCAGGAAACTATGGCCTAAAGGGTCCGGTCCATCTCCGGCCCATAGGATCCAGCTCATCACTGGTCCTTATATATATATATATAGTAACTATCCAGTCCGTGGAGTATTTTGATATCAAATCATTTTGATTTCAACACATCCCAAATTAGGGTTCACAATTAACCCGAACGAATGGGTATTTGCTCAAGAGAGCAATCGAATTATAGGAACAATAATTAAAAGAACTGGCATAATAAGAGTAATTGCAGCGAAATATAAAACAGTTAACTATTCTGAACTTAGAATAGGAGCGAATAAATGTTTGCAGTATTTAAGGAGAAAGGTTAGGAATACTTGCAGTATTTAAAAGAAACTCACGAATATTTGCATAAACAGAATTATTTAATTCAGTGATATGTTTATCGATTCTAAACTGAGAATAGGGAAAGCAATACTTGCATGATAAAATTTAAAATAAATATCACTTGAACAATAAGTGAAGTCAGGGGTACTTGCCTCAATAAACTTTAACCGCTATTGACTTTGGTTCGACTTTGATCGTTCGGCTTTATTGACAAACTACTATTCGATTCTGGATACGATCCCGACACTCAGGTTCTTCGATTGGAACTTTATTAATCCCAACGTCTAATCACTAGATCATTCCTAGTCCAACGTCACATCTTGGGTCTTCCGTCTAAAACCTACAGGGTTGAAATACCCTAATTCAGATAATCGCTTAAGCTTACATCAAATTATCATCCTATTTTACCCATACGATTTCATAACTGAATTCATATTTATATGTATTATTAAAATACACATAGCAGTTATGGTTCACATCTTCGAAATTCGGTTCGGTATTCATTTTCAGAAAATACGTATACTCGTCGTTTTCAAAAACAGGGTAATCGATTATTTATAAATTATCTTGTCTCAATCGCAGTCCAGTTCATATAATATAATTGTATATGATTATTTGACGTTTCCGATAATTATAGGTTACGTTCCCGATATTTCGGAATTAATTTCCCGAAAATCGGGCAGCGCCTCCCTTGTTTATCGGTCTACCTGTCGAGATCAAATCGACGTCAATCACAACATAACAACAACCAATCATCCAATTCACAATCCATACGCCAATCCCAATCACCAATACAATTCAATTATTACTTTTATTCATTCATATTTTTATTCATATTTTATGTCTTCATTTGTGTTTTTATTTTATTCGTAGGACTCAGAACCGTGTCATCACAGTCCACCGTCGGCTCACCGAGGCTCATTGCCGACGGCAGCAAAAATTCGCAGGTACCCGTATAATCGGGTTTCCAACGCTAACCTTCACCGATTAAACTAATATTTCTCGCACATAATTTATTTTATTTCACAAATTGCAGTCAATTAATTTCTGCAAGAAATTAATAAAATAAAATTCCTACAACACAGTTAAACCAGAGCAGCCGAACACAGAACACACACGCGCGTATGCGCAGTAGCGAACTCCGGTCACCACGCCGGAAAAAGCCCGGCGGCGACCGAAAAATTAAACAACACACAGGAAACACCGCACAATCACTTCACCGAAAACTGAAATCGCAGCAATCGGAAAAGAAAGATAGGCGGCGCAAGAACAGGGAAACACAACCATCATAACAACACTCGACTGATTATACATATATATATATATGTATATGTATATCAACAACCAAGAACAGGACCGAAGCAATTAAACGGAAAAACAGAAACGACGGCCGGGAAAGAGCTCAAGGCTGCCGGAAAACTCACCACGGCAAGAGACATATATGGGGAGAAAAGAAAGAGAGTGAAGGAGAGGTTGAGAGAGATTATAGAGAGTCTAGAGAGGGAACCGTGAGAGATATAAGATGAGAGAGGTAGAGGGTGAGGAGAGAGAGGAGATTGATTAAGGAAATACATGAACTGCAATGAACAAACGGGTTATACCCGATAAATAATCTGCCCCCTTCTTTATTTCGTTTTATTACTAATTGAATTAACGAACAACACGATACTTAAAAATTTGGAATATCTGACGAGTAATTACGAGTATCATAATTCCGAAATTTTCCCAAAATAATATTTAAAATTTATCGAAGTAATTAAAATTTTAAATAAATAAAATTATAAAATAATATAAATAATTTTAGAAACAATTTTAGCATTTTTAAGAATAAATATTCAATAAAATCACTTTAAAAGTGAATTAAGTTTATACAGCTCAATAATTAATTATAAAATTAACCTTTGCGTCTAATAATTCACAAACGATTAATAACACAGCAACACATAACTGGACCATCACATATTTTATTTACTTAATAATTCGATAATTGCTCTTACCTATTGGATCCGGAAATAGGTTACTTAGCCGCTAAGTAACTAAAAAGACGATACGATTTTAATATCAGAATTGAATAATTATCAAAACAAAGCTCCCTATAAAATACTTTATACGAAATTAAGGTAATAATGTCTCGCCCTTTTTAGAATACGGGTTCTTATCGATATATAAAATAATTTGCGTATCGAAAATTTCACACCGGGACCCCTACAGATCAAACCGTACCCCGGATCGAAAAAGTCAAAACACGAAAAATGTTCAGAATTAACAGATTAGGTTAGGAAGGAGTTTTCGGAAGAGTTTCAGGTTGTAAAAACGCAAAAGTGACTAAAGTGGGATGATTTCTGATTTTTTTAAAAATAAATTTTATAATTATGTAAGAATAATCATTATCAATTCTATAAATTCACATAAAATCACATAATAATTATTTATTGATAAAAATAAATGCATAATATTTCTCGGGCGTTACACATGACACCCTACCAATTGTTCAAGAATAGGAAGCCAACTCTAAATTTTCTTCATGTCTTTGGCTGTAAATGTTATATCTTAAGGAATCAAACTGATCAACATGGAAAATTTGATGCTAAAGCAAATGAAGGAATTTTTGTTGGATATGTTGTGGGGAAAAGCATATAGAGTCTACAATCTAAGAACCAACATTGTTATGGAATCAGTACATGTTGTGTTTGATGATAAAAAGATTGAAGGACTGCAAGATGGAGATTTCCATGAAAGCCTCAAGTTTGATAATGTAGAGTTGGTTAGTGATGACAGTGATGATGAAAGTGATCAAGAAACGGTGACTAAGGATAATGCAGAAAAATCTACAACTAATGAAGCACATAATTCAACTTCTGTCGAGTTACAAAATGCTTCATCCGTCGGGAGACAATCAGCTTCATCCGTCGAGATACAAAGTGCATCATCCGTCGGAACAATGAGAGAAGCTGAGAGTCAGAATAGATCACCTACAGGAAGTACCCCTTTCTCAAATCAAAGATTCACAAATTTAGGGGGAGTTTCTCATAATCAAAATTCAGTCACACATCAAGACAATAATGAGGCCTCTTCATCTAGAGCTAATCTACCTCAACAAAGGAAATGGACTAAAGATCACCCTTTTGAGCTCATCATTGGTGATGCATCTTCTAGAGTTCAAAACAAGGAAAGCAACTCAATAAGAATGTCTATATAGCAGCTTCCTTTCTAAGGAAGAACCAAAGAAGGTAGAAGAAGCTTTGTTGGATCCTGATTGGATTTTAGCTATGCAGGAGGAGCTAAACCAATTTGAAAGGAACAAGGTATGGAAGCTGGTACCCAAACCTAAAGAAAAGAATCCAATTGACACCAAGTGGGTGTTCAGAAAAAAGATGGATGAAAATGGCACAGTGATCAGGAACAAAGCTAGATTGGTTGCTAAAGGCTACTATCAACAAGAAGGAATAGATTTTGATGAAATTTTTGCTCCTGTTGCAAGAGTTGAAGCCATCAGAATTTTCATAGCCTATCATCCCATGCCAATTTCAAGGTCTATCAAATGGATGTCAAAAGTTCCTTTCTGAATGGAGATTTGAAAGAGGAAGTCTATGTAAGTCAACCTCCTGGTTTTGAAGATCCAAATTTTCCAGAATATGTCTACTATCTTTTGAAAGCACTTTATGAATTGAAGCAAGCACCTAGAGCCTGGTATGACACTTTATCAAGTTTCTTTTGGAAAATCACTTCACAAGAGGTACTGTTGATAAAACTTTATTCTTTAGAAATATTAATGGCTCTAGTATAATTGTTCAAATTTATGTAGATGATATTATATTTGGCTCTACAGATGAAAAACTTTGCAAAAAGTTTGTCAAATTGATGCAAAGTAAGTATGAAATGAGCATGATGGGAGAACTAACTTACTTTCTTGGTTTACAAGTTAAGCAAGTTAGTGATGGAATATTCATTAGTCAAACTAAATATATTTATGATCTTTTAAAGAAGTTTGATCTAATGGATTGCACATCTCAAAAACTCTCATGGCCACTGCAACTAAACTTGAATTAAACACTACTGAAAAGTCTGTGGATATTTCAAGCTATAGGGGCATGGTTGGCTCACTTCTGTACTTAACAGCTAGTAGGCCAGATATAATATTTGCTACTTGTCTTTGTTCTAGATTTCAGGCTGATCCTAGAGAATCTCACTTGGTAGCTATAAAGAGAATTTTCAAATATCTCAAGGGAACACCAAAACTTAGCATTTGGTACCCTAGAGATTCTAGTTTTAATCTAACTGACTATTCAGATTCAGATTATGCAGGTTGTAAAATAGACAGAAAAAGTACAACATGAACCTGTCAGTTTCTAGAGAACAAGCTTGTGTCTTGGTTCAGTAAAAAGCAAAATTTAGTTTCTACTTCTACAACTGAAGCTGAATATATTGTTGTTGGTAGTTGATGTGCACAGATTTTGTGGATGAAAAACCAATTATTGGACTATGATCTACAAGTGGACAGAATTCCCATTTTTTGTGATAACACAAGTGCAATTGCCATCACTGAAAATCCAGTACAGCATTCAAGAATAAAGTACATGGACATCAAGCACCACATTATTAGGGAACATGTGATGAATGGTACTGTGGAAATTCATTTTGTTCCAAGTGAAAAGCAGCTTGCAGATATCTTTACCAAGCCACTAGATGAAACCACCTTTTCAAGATTGGTAAGTGAGATAGGTATGCTTAATTATTCTTGAATCATTTCAGATATTTTTGCAAGTTATAATGCAGCCAGAAACTTAATTGATTTTTCTGTTTTGGATAAAATTTTGGCTAAGTCAAAATTTACATCCCGACGGATGCTCATTATCCATCGAGTTTGATCATCCGTGGAATAGTATTTATTAATAAAAATCAATTACTTCTATGGATTATTTTATGACCCGACAGATAATTGTTTTACTCTCATCCGTCGAATTGTCTCAATCTTAGCCGTTAAAACTCTGAATATTATCCATCGGATATACTTACAGTTTGTAAGTATAACACGACGGATAATTGACAGAATTTTGACAGTTTATATATTTTAAACGGTTATTTTGGGTTAATTTGATTAGTTACTTTATTTCACTTTATTATTTTTGACAGTTTATTTCTGAGATAGTATAAAAGCAGAATTCATTTTTATTCTATTCTTTTATCATTCTCAAATCAATTGCTCTAACTCTTTTCTTCTCAAAAGAAAATATTCTCTCTGCAAATTTCCATACTTTAACAATGGCACCAGTAGTCAAAATCATGTCTCAGTCTGGATTCATCTATGAAAAGAACAACTTCGTAGCTCTTGTGAACAAGGAGATTCCACAATCTGGAGATTTTCACAAAATGATGGACTTTGTGAAGGGCTGTAAACTCAGTTATGCTATGCTGGAATCAACCACAATCTACTGTGAGGTTGTGGAGGAGATATGGACAACTGCTGTGTACCAATCTTTTGACAAGACCATAACTTTCACTCTTAAAGGTAAGCAGTTCTACATTAATAGTGACATTATCAAAGCATGCTTTAAAATTCCAGATAACACTACTACTGTTCCACACACTGATGCTAATTTAGATACCATGCTAAATTATGTGGGCTATGCACTTTCTACTTCTAAGTTAAGTGAGATTAGGAGGCTAGGTCTTAGAAAGGAATGAAGCTATCTGTATGATGTGGTAACTAAGGTATTTTATGGTAAAGTGAGTAATTTTGATTCTGTTAACATTGTTATGCTTAACATGCTCTATATGCTAGTTACTGATAAGTACTTTAACTTCAGTGACATGATCATGTTTGAGTTAGGTTATAAGTTAGGGGAACTTAATAAGAGAGGTAAAAGTGTCTATTATGCTAGATTCTTTATGATGATTGTTAACCATCTTATTGAGAAAATTGTTATTGAGAACCCAACCAACAAACTGAATTGTTGGGTTCAAGAAAGGAGAATCATTGCAGATCTCAACAGAGCAATTCACCACAAAGAGGTGCCCCTCTTCTACTTTCCAATCATGGAGGGCCCTCAGGTAAGTGAGGTAAGCACCACTGTCTCTACTCTTCCAACCTCATAAATTTCTTTGCCTTCAAGTGTAGCTACGTCATCTGTGTTATTGACCCAATAGATGCCTACCCAAGCTACCAAAACAACAACTTTAAAATCCAAAGCTAAGAAAGCCCCCTCTGGTTTCTCTCAAAAGAAACCAGTTGCAAAAACTACCAAACACAAATAGGGGAGTGTGAAGGAGAGTGAGTTAGGTGAGGGACAGGGTGAAAATCAAAGAAACTCCAAGGATAAGGCTGGTGAGATTAGTGTACCCAAGCCTAGCCACACCACAGTTTCCTAACAAACTGTGGTTGTTAATAAGGAAATCAGCTCAATTCTAGTTTCATCCTCCCAAAAGGATGCTTCTATTGAAACAAGCTCCCAACCAGGAGAACAGGCCAAGATGGTTAAGGACACAAGTTCACCACAGACTTATGTCAGAAGGAAAAGATCTGAAACCCTTGGAAATGCACATGGAACACATACAGTGCAAACTGGAGCTAAAGAATCAGTCACTGCACCATCTCAAAGTCAGCTTGATGTGGCTCCAATAATTGTGGAGTCACAGCCAAAATCATTGATAATTGAAGCACCCGAAACACCAAATTCATCCACACACTCACTGGATGTAGACATGATTCATACATCACTTCTAAATTCTCCATCTTAACTCTATTGGAGAAGCCAAAAATCCATGCAAGTGAGCATCATATTTTAGATAATTTGTTGGCTTACTTTTCAATTCTTTCTGAGTCTATTGAGACATCTGTGCCCCAATTTTCATCAATCTGCACAGAGTCTACAATATTCTCCACTCCAAACTCATTCATTTCTTCTATCCCGATGGATATTGTTCATCCGTCGAGTATTGATTGTATCTCGACGAATGTGCCTAATAGCATTCATCCGTCGGCTAGCCAAACTACTATCCCGATGGATATTCCTCATCCGTCGGTACTCTCTGCACAACTTCAAATCCCAAAAATTGTCACAAGTGCAGATGACCTAGTAGTAGTAGTATAATCACTCTTAGGACTGAGGGTAGGGAGTGAATTGAGTGAGAGGCAGGGTTGCTCACATGCAAAAGGAGAGGAAATGAGTGAACCTATGCAGTCCATTTCTTCAGGACTGGAAAAAGTGAGTGAGGGGAGTCCCACCTTAGATGGTAAAGGTGAGGGTGTGAGGGTGGGAAGCCAAGGGGAGCCCTTGATGCAAGAACAGAGAGAAAATTAGAGAAATGCAGGTACAGGAGAAATAAGGATGGACATCATTGTTAGTGAGTCAATGAATGTCAATGATGCAGAAAGGAAGAGACTATTTCAGCAAGAATATGAAGTTGTTATAGATTCTATCTCCTTGGATGCTGAGACATTTACTCATCATGTTCCAGCCTATCAAACTCTAGCTGGAGAAGGCAATGAGGATGCTGAGAGGATGCTGAACCTAGTGTATACAACTGCTTCTCTATAGAGGGCAAAGGATGCAATCACTACTATGCCATCTACAACTGGAAGTGATTTTGAACTGATTGAAGACTCTTTTGGGGATGATGGTGGGGATGATGAGGAAAACAACATGAGCATAGGGGGAGATGCATACATTCCTTCCTGGATGCTAACCAAAGAGTGTTCATACTCACATCTCCAATCCACATTATTCAAGCTCATTCATGACACCCAAACAGTCATTCAAGCATCCACAAGTGTCAGCATAAAAAGGTTACTTACAACACATCTTGAAGCTTTACAGCTGCACAAGATTCAAGCTCTCCAACACAGTCAAAGTGTGGATAAAATGAAGCAAGAAATCTCTGAGGTAAAATAGGATGTCATAGCAAGGTTGGATGCTAGACTTCCTGGAACCACCATGACTGAGATAGCTCAAAAATTGAGAAAAGAAGTTGATTTAAATAGAAAGGTTGAGGCCATGGACTCTAGATTATCTGATGTGAAGAAGTCAATGGCCAGAATACTTGTTAATCAGGAAGCTCAGACTGCTCTGCTCCAACAGTTGGTGGTTGTTCAACTCCCTTCCACTCAACAACTTGATGCTAACAAAAAGGGGGAGAAAGGTTCATCAAGTGAGGGGGAGAAACAACTCAACATTTAAGTCAGCAAAGGAATTATGCCAGCAATTGCTTTCACTAAGCCACCATCTATGGATAGCATTGATCTCATCAATCTAGCAGCAGCAAAACTGGAATCAAATGACAAACTGCCAAAAATTGATGTAGTAGCAGCTGACAAGGAACTAGATGAAAAATGAAAGAAGATTGATGCATATTCAGAAGAAATTTGGTCAGCTACAGAAGCTAGACAAGACCTTTCATCACCATTCTCAAGTTAAACATATCTCAGTGAATGAAATGAGTCTAGGTAGCCTGGAAAAAGGCCAAACCTCTTGCATCAAATCTCCAAAAGCTAATCTAAACTTGAAGCCCAAAAGAAATTACTCAAAGTTCTCAGACAAAAATCCTATGGATCTTGTGTTTGAGACACCTAGGCCAGATGAGAAAAAGCTGTTGGCTAGGTCAATTATATTTTTCAAAGATCCAACTGATTCAACACTTAAAAGAAGGATTGTCAAAATCTACAGAAATGGTAAGGAAATCTGTGTGGTGGCTGGACACCCTCAGTTTGTAGAAGCTAAGAAGGAAGAGAAGGAAAGAATCAGGCAAGAAAAGAAGCAGGCTTCCTTAGATGCTAAGAAGCTCAAACAAAAGAAGGAGCAAGCTGCTATCTTGGCCAAACTTCAATATGTGAAGACTACAACTGAGATTTCTGCACAACCATTTGTGATTACTGAAACTCAAGATCAAAAAATGCATCAGGAACACAACAAAAAAGAAGATTCAAATACAAGCTCCATTCCAAAAAAAATTGGACTTTAGTGATGAGGAAATGGAAGACTACATTCCCAAAAAGTCTACAACTTCAACTCAAACATCCAATCCCTCAGTGGTACATGAAGAATTCAAGGTAGATCCAACTAAAAATTTTCATGGTGAGCCTATAATTCCAAAGGATGAGCTAATGGATTGGGATAGTTTGCCAATTCCTGAACTAAATTTACCTATCTTCAACAAGCCAAAGAAAACAAAGATAAGAGCAACCAAGAAAAGCAAGCCTGTAACTCTCAGAACCAAGACCTTAACCAAATCTAAATCTACAGTCAACAGGGAAGATCTTTTATATATCTGTGATATCAACGAGTTTTCAGATTTAAACCTCTACTTGAATGAACTGGAAGAAGTAAGAGGAATTGATGCTCACAGACATCTTCCTGAAAGATTGGTGTTCAAGTACAAGGCAGGGAAAGAAATCACATGGCCCCTTCACAGGATTCTAGAAGAAAGTTGTTCTGTATTAATAAAGATCTACTCATCTTTCAAAAAGAACTTTAGATTTAATGTGAATGCAAGGAGATTGATTCCAAAGGAGATTGAAGAGCTAAGGAGTAATAAAGCCAAAGATGCACTCCTAAAACTCTATCAATTCCCTTCACAGGAAAGAGAGTGCATTTGAGGCCTTATTGGCTGATGGAATTTATGGATGATAAGGGAGTTAGAAGATTCTTCAGACTGGATGTCCAATTGAGTATCTCTAGAAATGAGACTCTATTGGAAATGCAAGAAATGCTGGATCTATCTAATGTTGATGAACTTGAATTCCACAGACAAATCCAGAATCAAATAGAGGAAAACAACAGAAAGCTTGGGAAGAAATCCAAACAGTCAAGGAAATAGAATTATCTGCTCAGACTAGAGGAACATCTTGATAATGATTGTGAGAACTCTTTGTACACTTTACTTTGTTCAATTTTCAGTAAATTTTGTAGCTCTTATTAGTTTTATATACTACTTTTTAATCTGTATTTTTAGGGTGTTTTGTTATCATCAAGTTTCTCTTAATTTATGGTTACAATTCCAGTAGACATAAATTGGGAGAGATTGTTAGGAATATGTTATGAACTTGATGATAAGTTAAACAAAACACCTTAATAGATTTAACTTAGTGAATTTTGTAGCACTCGATGGATGATCTAATATAGTCCCGATGAATGAACTTTATAGTCCCGACGGATGACAGATTAACATCCATCGAGTGAGTAGCTTATGTAACAAATAAGTTATGTAGCACATTTCTGCAAGCAACATTGTGTAGATTCTGTAGGAGTATATGAGTCATGTTGACTACTAGTGGATATACATAATAGGGTGACTAATTGTAAATATAAGATGTCTTGTAATTGTATAAATAAAATGGAGTCAAGTGACAAAAAAGGCTCCCGACGGATGGTTCACAAAGACTCCCGACGGATGATCAACAAAAGCTCTCGACGGATGATCAGCAAAGTCCCGACGAATGATCAAATTCAAATAGTTGTTGACAGTGACAACACAGTCACATGTGTTGAGTGTTTGAAAAAGGAATGTGGCAGCCTGTTAAGCAGGATTTTGAGAACAAAGAAGCATTACCATTTCCATGCAATTGTGAAGATATTCAAAGATGCTGAAATAGAGTAGTGAAGCAACATGGAGTTAGACTAGATATGTTTTGTTTTATTATCTTGTCTTATTATCTTGTAAACTTGGTGATATATAAATCAAGTGTAGCAAGTAACACAACTAACTAAGCAAGCTTATTTTCAGAGAAACATATCAAGCTGTATTCTGTAAGCATTTCTCTGTAGTTTAGTTGTTCAAACTTGTAAGCAGCTGTGAGATATTCAAAACTTCACAGAGTTCTCAATTTGATATATATATATATATATATATATATATATATATATATATATATCTTGTGGATACTTTCAAATCCACCAGAAA